>NW_026042898.1:15000-80135 GCF_023856365.1 Brienomyrus brachyistius | reverse complement strand
TGAGCATGTGACAAAGAATTTTTCTGTGACAATTCTATTTTGTCAATGAGTTTGTCTGTGGAGCCCCTGAAGGGACCTAATGGTGTCCGCTAATTAGATACCCAGAAATAAACTGTGTGGCTCCTGCCCAAGCATTGCTGCCCAAACAGCAGCTTCCTCCTTATGCCACCGAGGGAGGAGTAGCCAGTGGTTCCCCTGCCCCTTCCCCTCTCCCCCCTGCAGACGAGGATCATAACCATTCAGCACCCGACTCTACCTCCTTCTCGGTGAAGAAGTGCCGTGGCGAAACGCTCAGGCAGCAGGACGAGGGTAGCAGAAATTCTTGCCCCTATGTTGGTATGTCCAAATCCTCAAGGGGGAGATAAGGTTTGCTCATCTGACACTGTAGATGAAGGAGTTGAACATAAGAACATAAGAACTATACAAACGAGACGAGGCCATTCGGCCCATCAAGCTCGCTTGGGGAGAACTAAACTAATAGCTCAGAGTCGTTAAAATCTTATCTAGCTCTGATTTAAAGGAACCCAAGGATTCAGCTTGCACTACATTATCAGGAAGACTATTCCATACTCTACACGCTGCGTAAAGAAGTGCTTCCTTAAATCCAGCTTGAAATGTTCTCCCGCTAATTTCCACCTATGGCCACGAGTTCGTGTATTTAAACTAATGCTGAAGTAACTATTTGGTTGAACAGCATCCAAACCTGTTAGAATCTTATATACCTGGATCATGTCCCCCCTCAATCTCCTTTGCTTGAGACTGAACAGATTTAGCTCAAGTAACCGTTCCTCGTATGACATTCCTCTAAGACCAGGAATCATTTTTGTGGCCCTACGCTGCACCTTTTCTAAGGCCACAATGTCCTTTTTAAGATATGGTGACCAAACCTGCACACAATATTCTAGGTGAGGTCTCACCAAGGAATTGTATAATCTTAGCATTACCTCCCTTGACTTAAACTCCACACACCTGGAGATATACCCCAACATCCTATTGGCCTTTTTTATTGCTTCCCCACACTGGCGAGAATGGGACATGGAAGCATCAACATACACACCAAGGTCTTTCTCATGATCAGCTACCTTTATTTCAGTGACACCCATGAAATACCTGTACTTTATATTTCTGCTCCCTAGATGGAGTACCTTATATTTATCGACGTTAAATTTCATCTGCCAGGTATCGGCCCAGTCACTAATTAAATCAAGATCCCGCTGTAGCTGCTGAGCCACTAATTCAGTATCTGCTACACCACCCACCTTGGTGTCATCTGCAAATTTCACCAGTTTACTGTATATATTGGTATCCATATCATTTATGTAAATTAGGAACAATAGTGGTCCTAAAATCGAACCCTGCGGTACCCCACTATGAACGCAAGCCCACTGTGAGTTGAAGGACATTGCCAGTGACCTGCTGGACCCCAGGCAGAACAGGCCTCACCATGCGACAGCCCTTCAGAGACTGGTCCTCCTGCGCATGGACTGGGGCATGATGCATCAGTTTAAACAGGAGCCTGGTAAATCCTGCGAGTGCTACACCAAGCGACTGATGGCAGCATTCTCCAACTACAGTGGGATGGACTCCACAACGGACCGAGAGTGTATGTGATGTAAAATACACTAAGATAGGTAAAAACTCTTTTGTGGACTAAGTAAAACAAACATTTTATGTTCTAGTTTTCTTAAAACTACTGAAACAAATAATTGGCTACACTGCAGTTCCGCTGTTTTGTTTGGCACCCCTGCATGTCGTGCATTGTGTGGAAAAAACCTGAAGGCTGAGGAATGTTACGTAACACAGCTAGAATGTAAAAACTCTCTCTGGTGTAATTCACTGCATAAAACCAATGGTGTTAAGTGTGATGTCTTCTTCATAACACTCCCTGATGTTTGTGTCCGTGACCATGAGATAGGGTGGGCTGCTTTTCTTCCTTCCTTTGACTAGTATTCCTCCTAAATTGTTCATCTGTATTTGCTGCATTGGTACTTGATGTGCGTGTGCCTTGTGTCACGATCGCCATTTAACGGGAGCGGCGGACGGGCAGGAAACAGGCAAGGCAGGCAGGATACGGGGATTTATTAGGAACACGGGGTGCAGGAAACATCTCACGCAGACGGACTTCAATGACGGACACTGAACTCTAGTAAGACATGAACTCAAATAGACAGGACTGATTGAAAATAATCGGACACAGCTGGGTACGATCAGGGAAGCACACGTGGATAATCAGGGGGCGTGGCACACACGGTGGTCAGACTGTCCGGGACCTCCTCGGGGACTAGGGCAGGAAAGTCTGGAGCTGGGTCAGGGACAGGAGTGGGGCCAGGAACAAGAGCCCCAGGGGGCACAGTCATTTGAGGCGGAGGGAGCGCCTCGGGCGTGGGCTCTGGGGCCGCAGGGGGCAGCGGAGGCGGCTGCTCAGGAGCTACGGGCAAAGCAGGCGGCGGCTGCTCGGGCTCTGGGGCCGCAGGGGGCAGCGGAGGCGGCTGCTCGGGCTGCGCAGGAGCTATGGGCGACGAAGGCAACTGCTCAGACGCTGTAGCAGGAACCCAGGACTTTATGCTCAGCCCACTGCTGTTAACTCCGATGACTCACAACTGAGCAGCAATGCACATTTCGAATTCCATCATCAACATCAGGCAGATGACAAGACTGTTGTGGGTCTCATCAATAAAAACGGTGACTCAGCATACAAAGAGGAAGTGTGATGACTATCGGACTGCTGCAGAGCCAACAACCTGTCTCTGAATGTTGACCAAAGAGATGGTTGTTGACGTTAGAAGAACACAAAACACAGAGTGACCACTCTCTGCTGCACATCGATGGCTCATCTGTGGAGATCGTAGAGAGTACCAGATTCCTTGTTGTCCATCTGGCGGAGAATCTCACCAGGTCCTTCAACATCAGCTCCATAGTAAGGAAAGCACAGCAGCACCTCTACTCTCCACGGAAGCTCAGAAAAGCCCATCTCCCATTCTCACACTCTATTGGGGAACTGTTGAAAGCACCCTGAGCAGCTGCATCACGGTCTGCTTTGAGAACTGTGTCGCCTCAGATCACAAGTCCCTACAACAGATAGTGATGACAGGTGAGAAAATCATTGGGAGTATCGTGTTAGAGAAATATGTACTTTTTTTATCATCATTTTGCTAGACGCTTAGAAACAACACCCTGCCGCAGCTTGATCTTAATTGAGCAATAACACGTCTCAAGAACTGTCGCTTGAATATTTCCACCCCATATATGGTGACAAACAATGTTCAATGTCAGTTGCATATCCTGTTTGTGTACCTCAATAAAAGACACTGCGAGGGGAGTTACTCTTTCGAAGTTGGCTGAGTTCGACTGAGAGGCTGACACCTCGAGGTCAGGACCGGGCTTCCCTTTGTAAGGAAAAGTGGTAAAAATGTCCCAAGGTTCTTGGTTGATCATTTGAATGCAGACAATGTTAGGAATTTATGATCATGGGGGAAGCCAGGGAGAGAATGGGGGTTCCAGTTGGCACCACTATGGTGATAAGGATAAGATAAGGTGATAAGAATTGAATTACAATGATCATAAAAGTCTCCACCCTGTCCTGTCCCGTCCCTGTCTCAGGATCCTCACACTCCAGGGGGTCACTCTTTATATGTAAATTCACTCACAACACCTACACACAACACCTTGGTGGGGAGGGCCTTTTTGGGTATAAAGGGGGGTGAAGAACTGTCTTCAATTTGTATCTGAGCTGCCTTTCAGTACCCGGTGTGTCTCTACACTGTATTACATTGTATTATTTTTGCTGTTCAATAAACCATCATTTTGCTGAAACTGCGGAGACTCTGCAAGTGGATTCCCTACACCTTGCAGCAAGTAAAACGTCATCACAGCTGTCTGTGTTGTTCTGTGTTCAGAGACTGGTTTGTTTCCAGCGCATCTTCAGAAGAAGATAACCCTAACATATCTCTCCCCTCCATCACAGATATTCACACCACACACTGCATCCGCAAAGCCACCACCATTGTGGATGACCCCACCCACCCCTCACATTATCGTTTCACCCTCCTGCCTTCTGGAAATAGGTCCCGGAGCATTCGGGCCTTCACAGCCAGACTCAAACAGCTTTATCCCCCATGCCGTCAGACTACTGAACTCTCAGGGACTAATCTGATACCACACACACATACACTCATTAACACACTTTATTATTTAACTACTATTTTTTATCTTATTGTCGCCATGTTTACAGTTACTTTTATTTATTTTTATTGCTACCTCATTGGACAACCAAACTGCGCCTTCTCAGTACTGGGTTTACTGTGCTGTTTGTGCTCGTTGGTGTCAGTTGTCCTCTCTTTTTGCACTGTCCTGCAATGTTTGCACAGTTTTTGCTCATTATGCACCATACAGTATGTTGCTAGGTTGGTATGTGTTAGTCTTCTGTTAATTTAAGTAGCACCTTGGTCCGAGGGAAACAGTTTCTTTTGTAACTGTACTATACTCAACTGTGTAAAGTTAAAAATAACATTAAAGACCTACTTGACTTTTACTGAACAGGTGCTAAAGTGAAATTACTTGCTTCTGGGAAAGAACTCCAGCTGAAATTCTGTACAACAATTATGGGAGACATATGGGAAGGACGCGGTGTCAGACCTGCCCCAGTGGGACGAATGTGGTTTTCCTAGTAACAGCAGCTTCAGTCCCAATCAGATAAGCCAGATGCATCTGAAATTAGAGGAACGGGATCAGACTGGTTGCTCAGGGACTAATGTGGTAGAACTAAAACAGAGACAAATTGGACGGTGTTTCAATTGTGGGAAAATGAGACAAAGCAGGCAGAGGAGATGCGGGTGGCAAAGAAGCATGAGATAAGGAATGCAGAGAATGTGGATGAGGGTGAGACTCCTGTGAAAACTGTGTATTGAAAATTAGGGGCCATAGTATTGTCATCCATCTGTCAGGGTATGGAAATACACTGAGGGTAAATGGCCTAATGCAGGAAGTGTCCTTAATCCTATAACATCCAGCTGATTCAGGCTGTGGGGGACAGTGTAGTACTGCACTCTTCTGGCTGGGACCTTGAATAAATGAATGAATGTTACATTTATACAGCCCTTTTCTAAGATAC
The DNA here is from genome assembly GCF_023856365.1 of Brienomyrus brachyistius. Taxonomy (NCBI): domain Eukaryota; kingdom Metazoa; phylum Chordata; class Actinopteri; order Osteoglossiformes; family Mormyridae; genus Brienomyrus; species Brienomyrus brachyistius. The sequence continues at coordinate 75,025 of NW_026042898.1, read as the reverse complement.
ACAAAGAGCTTTACAGAAGCACTGGGGAGCCACTTCAACCCAAACGTGAGGCAGCAGGAGAGGGGGCCCAGGCAGAGAGAACAGCCAACAAGACGGGTGCTTCCACAGACAGGACGGGGGGCCCCGGCAGACCAACGCTGACGACTCCTGGGACCAAGTCAACAGAGCAGCTGTCGTCATTGTGACTCACCCTCATACATCCATCCATTGTCTAAACCGCTTATGCTACTGGGTCGCGGGGGGGTCCAGAGCCTATCCTGGAAGGATCTGTGCACGAGGCAGGGAACAACCCAGGACGGGGGGGCAGCTCATTGCAAGGCACATTCACACACCATTCACACACACATGCACTCCTACGGCCAATTTAGCAAGAGAGAACATGCAAACTCCCCACACATGTGACCCAGGCGGAGACTCGAACTGAGTCCAGTGGTGGGAGGTAACAGTGCTAATCACTGCACCACCAAGCAGCCCCACCCTCATACATGATTTCTGATTCTTGATTTTAATCCCCTTTTCTGTTTTTGGCAACATATAAAGTGCTGTGAATGTCACTGTCAGATTGTCATATCATCCTCCAGTTGTCCCTTGTCACCCTGGATGCACATTGAGTGTTTGCTAAATATTTTATCTTGTAGTGTTCCTGATTTTTTCCTGTGTTTTAATTTGCAATTCTCAAATTTCATGACTGGCATCCGTGGGGACGATTAATTAAACCTGTTAACTCTGCACTTCAATTTCAAACTGTTGGTAACATGTGTACATATTTTTGTCTGATCTTTTCACCACCAGGTGGCGATATAGCAACTCCAGAGTTATTGATGGCTAGAACAAAAAAAACACAGTAACACAGAGGTGTAGCTAAAAATTCTGGGCCCCTGACAGAATGTCACCTTGCGCCCTCTGTCGAATTTTACATTCTGTGAAAGAGATTTGTTGAGCCATCTTCCAATGTAATCCAATCCAGCTCTTTATTTGAAAAGCACTTTAAACAACCTTATGGACCAAAGTGCTGCACAAAGGAATAAATAAAAACATTCACACACTTAAAAACGAAGTAAAAGAAATTTAATAAAAACCAAAACATTCAATGTGAGTAAAAGGCCATTAATAAAAATTTAAAAAATCTATTAATTAATAAAGAAAAGGCTAAGATTAAATAAGATTTACTATTAAAATTAACATCTCACAATGTGTCAAAGGTGAAGGAGAAGAGATTAGAAGAGATTTAAAAACGGGACAGAGGGGATTCCTCTCTAATGTGAAAAGGCAAGTCATTCCACATTTTAGGAGCTGCGACTGCAAAGGCTCGATCCCCCTCTAAGCTCACGCTGAGTCTTAGGAACCGTCAGGAACAGCTGATCAGCTGACCTGAGAGAGCGGGTGGGGGTGTGTAAGGGTGAAGCAGCTCACAGAGGTCAGATGGAGCAAGACCACTGAGGGCTTTAAAAGCAAATAACAGAATTTTAAAATGAATCCTAAAATGTACGGGCAGCCAGTGGAGTGAGGCTAAAATGGGGGAGACATGCTCATATTTCCATGTGCGGCAGCATTTTGAACCTTCTGGAGGTGAACAATAGTGGAGCCCTCTAACCCCAACATAGAGGGCGTTACAGTGGTCCAAACTAGTAGTGACAAAAGAGTGGATTACTGTCTCAAAGTGCTGCCTAGAAAGAATTGGCTTTATTTTGGCCAACTGCCTCAATTGTAAAAAGCTTGACTTGACAACTAACCTTATCTGAGTGTCAAACTTAAGGTTGGTGTCGACTTTAACCCCTAGGTGTGTGATGACTGGTTTACAATATTGTTCCAAGGAACCTAAAATTACAGTGGAGGTCAGAGGAGTGGAGTTACCAAAAACCAACACTTCTGTCCATTACCTCCCCACTTCCTTGTTAGTTACAATATTTGTTCTGCATTACTGTACTGCTTTGGAGCCTTTTGATATTAAGGTGAATAACACAGGTGAAAAATTAAGGTGAAAAAAGAGACAGATGCATTGACAGCAGTCGTGGCCACACTTTGGACTGGGAGTGTAAGAGCAAAGGAAACTGAATCCACTATGTTCTGTCCTGTAAATTTTTATTAAACACCACATGACACACATACGAGTCCTGTTTTAACTTTCAGGGCTGATGGTCTGCAGCCTGGCTTGTGTTCTACAGTGCAGCGCAGGTGCAGTCACTGTGCTGAGCCCGGCGTTATATTAATGACGCAGCCTTTCACACTGACCAGTGAGAAATAACCTTGAAAATGACTGTGCTCTTTGTGGTTCTCCTTTTTTCTTACCACCAAGCAAGAGACTAAACATATTTTCTACTTATCAGTTATCAGAAATCAGAAATGTCATGCAGTAATCAGAGGTTAGACAGCAAGAATGACTTTTGTATTTTTATCTTTTGTCAATCTTTTATCCAGCGACTACTAATTCTCATCGGGGTCTGGAGAGGGTGGGACCTGTCCCAGGAAGCACAGAGCACAGGCCTGCATGGGATGCCATTCCACACAAGCAAAAACAATTAAGATGGTCAGATTTGCCTCACTGTGTGATTTTGACTGAAAGATGAACTAAGCACAGTCTTGTGTGTATAAAAATGCGTAGATTCATTTAACTTTAACAATGAGATTCAGCAACATGACCTTATAGTGTTAATGATCGGTATCTTACTGGTATTAACTGAATTATGCAAAATTCTACATTATTCTATATTATTGCACCCAAATTGTTCATACTGACTAAATGTAATTACTGACATCCTGGACATACTGCTTTTTAGGTTTGAATTTAAAATGTTAGTAGACAAATTCATGCTGTCAATAACATCTCACTTGCTCACCCACTTTTAGATAAAAATACCCTTTGTGGTTTTTCTAGTGAAGCAGTGGGCCTGAGCTGAGGACCTGATGGTTGTGTGGTTTTCGCTCACTGAGAAGAGAGACACAAACACCCTGCTCTCAGTCGGTCAGTCTTCCTGTAAAATGCAGAGGTGAGACTGCTAGTGGAAAATTACTGACTGCAGCGTCAACAACACATATAAACAGCAGCACAAACAAAATGTTCCACAAATGCAGGACATCTGTATGCTTACAGCACACATCAGACACGCTGACCCTCAGCACTGAGCTCCTCCAGGCTCTGTGCTCTCCCTCTTCTCTTCAATTTCTACACAAATCACTGCTGCTCCAGTGAAGATCCTGAATTTTGCAGGTGATACTACTGTGTTTGCCATCATAACTGAAGGTGATGAGTCCTGCCTACAGACTGGAAGTCGTACAGCTGACCATCCAGTTCTGAACTCACATTATCCCAAATGTCCACATGCTTAGACTCCTCTCATCATCAGGGGGAGGAGCGTCCCTTGGCACTGTAGAGTAGATGGATGAGAGCAGGCTGATAACAAGGCTGTCATCAATTTTATGTGACACCTCTCACCCCCCCAGCAGACTATGGAGGCCCGTAAGGGCAGCTCCTTCAGTAAGAGACTCAGACACCCGGCGTGTGACAGAACGGTACCGCAGGTCATTGGGCCCCAGCAGTCAGGCTTTATAATCTGCACTCTGCTCATTGAACTTTTCCCCTGTTCACTGTCTTCTGATACAGTTTCTATCTGCTGCTGATCTGCAATATTGTTCCTCCTTATTCACTGATGTGCAGTGTTGCATTGAGCCAGTGCATTATGCCCTGTGTGGCAGCTTCCTTTGGGAGGCTATTATCTGGCACATGAGCAATAATGTTACATGCAATAGGATTGTGTATAAGTTAAGGATTGTGTATAAGTTAATTTTAATATTCCTATAATATTCCTCTGTATGTAATATATTCTTATTTTTTGTTTCTATTATTACCCTATATTTATATATACATCCATTTATTTTACATTCATAATGATGTTGTTTGTTGTTTTTGTGCCCCACTGCTCTTGTAACAAGCCTCAGTCTTGACTCTCCCTTTTAAGGTCTTGCCTTAAATCACACTCGATATAGGTGGTGTCGTCCCCATCACCCTGACCAGGATACATGCTGTAAGATTAATGGATGGTGTTTATCTGTGTGATGAAAAAGAATGTGAATAAAACAAAAATGTACCATTATAAATGGGAGCCCTAGGATGTGTGGTGGTTAGAGATGTGGACTGATGAGAATTTTGCTTTTCTAAAGTTCTGTTGTGAAAACTGTACATTCCGTCCATGTACAGTAGTGATATGTAGCAATCATGTGCTCCAGTCAAATGTCCAGCTGCATGAATAATAATGGTGGCTTGTTTGGATAAAATAACTTAGGCTGAATACTTGAAAGCGTGACCTGGGTGAGGTAGAGAGGAAACAGGGTCTTACAAGAAGCAGATATTGTTCTGTCTGTGTGGTTTTTACTCTTTGCAAAGTGAGTCCAGCACAGTGCAGTCAGTGGGTCAGTCTTCCTGAGCTGCATCTAACCAGTGGAAACATCTGCAGCACTGCAGAGAAGCACTCAGCAGACAAACAAACCCAAACAGCTTACAGCGTATGTCACTTTTGGACAGAGGTGGACAAAGTACACAACTTCACTACTTGAGTTAAGTATAGATACTCTCGTCAAATAATACTCAAAGTTTTTCAGTTAATTTTTTACTTCAGTTAAAGTACTGGAGTATTTGCATCTAAAAATACTTAAGTATTCAAAAGTACATTATGTTTTAAATGCAAGACATTTTTCAGAACCTAATGACTCCTGAACACCCCCACTGAATACACTGACTGGCTTGTACATCTTGTAGAATAAAAAGCTTGTGGATATGATACAATGACTATAGAAACACAACTGACATAACAAAAGTACAGCCATTGTCATTTTCATCTTATTTAACACCCCCCACCCCACTCACACAAAAGAGCATGGTAGTGTTCTTACAGAGCCGTAGCAGTGTGTGTGTGTGCATGTGTGCATGTGTGTTTGTGTGTGTGTGTGTCTATGTGTGTGTGTGTTTGTGTGTCTGTGTATGTTTGTGTGTGTGTCTATGTGTGTGTATGTTTGTGAGCCAAGTAACAAGACAGGGAGCAAGAAACAAAACTCCTCTTTCTTAATTATCCACATCGTTATTAACGACACAGGTATATATACAGGTACATATACAGGTACATGTATATACTCAAAAATACATCCAGAACACACAATTAAATGAAAAACGTAATTTAAGAACACTTGAAATTTTCATTCAGTTTCTTTCATCTGTTTAATATAATCGATCAGTCCCTGTGCGTTTGCCCCAAACCATTCAGCATGGTACACAAGGGAGACAAGTAAGCATGTGTGACATCAAAGAACTGATTGCAGCAACTCAGCCTTTCCACAACATTAAAGCCGCTTATTCCCCCCCCATGCCATGAAGAAATAATCTCTGTGGCTCCCCTCTCCCCCTCCCTCAGCCCCCAGTCTGGCTTGAACATTTGCACTTCCAGTAAAAATGCGCCCCAAACACACTGACACCAAACTCAGCACCGGTGCTCCGTAAAATCCCGTGATTCAGTCTCAGAAGCACTGGCTCCCCTGCCCTCCTCTGAACATTATTAAAGCTACACCCTGAACACTCTGTGTGACTGACATGAATGAGAAGCATCTTTATTCATAATCTCTGTAGCGGAGGTCAGAATACAGAGTGTCATTATTCCCGTCTTTCTTCTGTCTCCTGGGTTTTGGCTTCTTAAGGTTCAGGGCAGCGTAATTCAGTGTGTCCTCGTCATGGCACTGTGGAGACAAAGATGGCAGAATTGGATGGATCAAATCGGTTTGCTATTACCTATTTTCACAAATAGCACTTAAAATGCTGATCCCAGGATGGAAATCAGTCTGAGGTTCATTTGTTTTACTGACGATTTGTAATTTGAAATATTTATTACATACTTGCTTGCGTGACCATTCCACTTTTGATATATCACTGTTCTTTTCATCTGTTTAAAATATATAACACATCAATATATTATTTAATTTCGCACGGTATCATACCGTGGTCAGATAACATTCCGAATTTTCAAGCAATCAACATCCTTTTTGTCTCAAAAATGAAAGTAAAAATGACTTCTGTCAATTTAAGTGTGCATGTTTGGATACGTGTCATTTGTTCTCATATATCATATATAATAAAATTGCTATAAAGGAGATCTTGGTAATAAAAGTTATTGATATGCAACTTATTGCAACATGTATATTTCAATAGATTTTGCAAAATATGAAAGATATAATACAAAAATGTAAATCTTACAGTACAAAAAGGTTTATATAAATAAGTGAGATTTAATAATGGATTTTAAAACTGTATTACCTGCAAGAGTGGTTTTAATATGAAAATGTTATCTATCATAAAACAATTTTATATTTCTATAATTTGTTAAAATCTACATTTTGTCCTTCTGAGTGCATAAAGCCGGGCAGCGTACCTGCACAGTGTGTACAGGTCAGTTTACATCTTATACAAATGAGAGCAACGTTCAGAATAATGCTGCAAGATAAAACTATCAGCAAGCCAGAGTGAAGAGGATCCAGCAGCTTCTGAAAGCCTGTAACAAAGAGATAGATTTCAGCATAATGATATAGAGACACATTTCCCATTTGCTTACATTACATTAGTTAAAGATCAAATCGATAACACATTACAGCAGTTGTTTTGTAAATAGTCCATTTTTAACATGAACTTCTAGTATTTTGTATTTTAACAATTTATATTAATATTTGAAATAATTATTAAATTAGGCTCCGGACCCCCCGCGACCCAATAGGATAAGCGGTTTGGAAAATGGATGGATGGATGGATATTAATATTTGAAATAATTATTAAATTAGGCTCCGGACCCCCCGCGACCCAATAGGATAAGCGGTTTGGAAAATGGATGGATGGATGGATAATTATTAAATTAACATCTGTGTAATTTAATTTAAGCACTTAAATTAGAAAATTCATTACATTAAAAAAAGAAATAAATGTCTTAATAGCAGAATAAGCTAAATAAAACTTTGAAGCAGATATACTCTCCACACTGGGTGCTACCATCTATATCCAGCTGTGTGCCGTTCCCAAACAGCATCTCCCCACACTGGGTGTTACCATCTATATCCAGCTATGTGCCGTTCCCAAACAGCATCTCCCCACACATGGCCACAGCGCAGTAGTAAGTCCCAGCATCGGAGAGGCTGAGGTTCCCCTTGGGGAGGCTGTAGACGCAGCTCCGTGTAGGAGATCCAGCCTCAGGGCTCTTCTCACACTCATCACTGCTGTTTCCAGGGCTGTAAATGACTCCAGGAAGGGATTCTCCTGATCCATGTCTGAACCAGTAAACACTGTGTTCTCCTGCACAGCTCCCAGTCTCTATCGTACACTGCAGGCTCACAGAGTCTCCTGGCTGCAATGTGTCAGACACAGGCTGCTGTACCACAGTCCTGCTGTTGGAGTCTTTACCTGAAAAGCAAAATAGTCATGATGACAGCCCTTTGAGAATAACAATGGAAAATACAGATCCTCAAAAATTGTTCTTACAGATTTTTGGGAACTGAATCGATGTTCTTCTAGCCATCCAAGAAATCAGTAACTTCTTGGAGAACAGCTGACATTCTTCTCTCTTTTTATTGTATTACTGCTTATTAGTATATATCAGGTAACACTATACATTAACTGCACCTACATAATACCTAAATAAAAATTATATGATAATAACAAACATTATAATCATATAATGTCTTGTATTAATGTATGAAGGTAGATGAATATAATTAATTTCAATTCAAAGAAATGAAGTGTGTAAAGTGTACTTTATATTTTCATGATTTTCGTGACTTTACATTTGGTTTATGTTGCCCCTTTTCCACAGGAAGGTATTTATTGTTTTTGCATATTTAGCTCTTGATGTGTTTTGGTATTTTTGAGCATTTTGCTGTAGTACCTGCATAATTTAATTCAAGAGCCGAAGAGCTGTTTGCCCATTACTAGTTTGTCTATCTTTTAACATTAAAGAAAAAGTATACATAGTAAAAGGAATTACTTGGTTTCGTAGTTCCTCCTATTTATTTTCTTATGCACACAAAAGTAAGTTTTTCCGTTCAACCATAGCACTACAGCGAAAAGCAAAACGTCATGGCAAATACAATTATGCTTTATTCCAATACACATTGCTAATTTTTCATTATTATTACATTTATTCAGCATAATATCTTCAAAGGTTTCATGATTTAATTTGCAATCTTCTGGCCTGAAATCTTTTCCTGCTACACTGAAGACTCTCTCAGCGTGTGCAGAGAAAGCTGCAGCCAAAGGGTTGGCATCCTCTGATAAACATGGTTGGTTCAGGTATCGGTGACATTATGTGAACCTTTCATGGCAGGAATAGGGACTAGTTTGACTTTTGATGCAGGAAAAGTGTTTGGGACTGTTAGGTTGAAGAAACAGTTGTTAATCATTTCTGTATGATCAGCAATGAGTGTAAATATATATGTATACGTTATTTCTTATCTTCTAGCCACATACTCTTAGCTATTGTACTCTAAGTAGGTGGTTAACAGCTGCCTACTTAGATAAGAATCTCACTTCCCTCTCTTGCGCCCCCCATTGACTATAAATAAAGAAGACAAGGGGAACCACCCTTTGTAACACATTCTGCTGTAGTTTGCATTGCAGAGAGTGTGGGTACCCTTGCAAGTAAAACTGTAACCTGTGTGTGTCTCATAAATGTGGAGTTGGGGTGGAAACGCCGGGCGCTTTCCCCAACATAGAATTTGGTCCTTCGAGCCGGATCCGAGGAACCCCGAAGACGTCTCCAGTACGCCGAGAGAAGCGACACCGAAGTCTGTCGACAGCCACTCGAAGTCGGGTGCAAGAAAGACCTGTGATGTGAATTCGTCATCAGGCCGGTGGTTAGAACTGCGCTCGACGTCTGGTGATGTCTGAAGGACCTCGGTGACGGATCAGAGAGCACACTATACAGGTGAGAGATATGGCACCTAAGTGAGTAGGTGGCCAAGTGAGAGATACGGCACCTAAATAAGTAGGTGGCCAAGACATGCATGTGGTTGAGGTTAGCCGAAATTAACCGGGAGAGAAAGTAGGCGTTGTTGGAAATATATACAGTGTTGTATGTGGATGTGTTTTTATAGGTTTTAGATTAACCTACACGATCCACCCTAAAAGCAACAACATACTGGTGACTGAAGGATCAAGGACGGGTTTCATCCCTGAAAACTAACACCGCTGCTCTAATAGGGAGCAGTAGAAGGCCGTGTTAGTGTCCTCCTGAGGTCTCATGCCAGAGACTTGCTTTTAGGATTTTTTATTTTTTGTAGTGTATCCATTAAAAGGTAACAATGGGGAAGAATCAAAGTAAACAAATGGAACTAGAGGGAGATGAGAAGTTTATGGAAGGATATAAGCCAGGATCAGGACAAATAAGTAGTCAGAGATGGAGGAAAAAAACATGGGTTTGAAGGAAAACTCCACACTCCAGATATATTAAAATTACAGGGAAACTTAAAACTGGAGATGTTACAGACTACCAATAAGAAAGAAGGTAAAGACAGAAAAAAAGAATATGTTTTTTCTGATGCATGGTTAGAACAGAGTAAATTAAGAGATAATAAAAGACAGCAAAAAAAGGGAAATAAGGAGAAAAAATTACAGGCGACTTTAATTACACTAGATGAGGAGACGGCAACAAAATCTTCTGCCGCTCCAGTTCCCTTACTGCCCCCACAAATTCCAATGATTGCGCCTGCACCAGTTCCAGCTGTAAATAGACGACAAATAGGAGGAGGGGAATCATCTCGAATGATGACCCGAGGGTCTAACCCTTCTCTGTATCCGTTAAAGGATCTGGAGACAAGTAAAGTACGCTGGCATCCAAAAAATGACACAGAACAGGAAGACTGGGAGAATGATTTGGTGTGTCCACTCGTAGAAGTGGCAAATCCAAATCGAGGCCCAAATAATGCAGGACCCGAAACTATGTTAGTATATAGACCCTGGACCGCTGAGGATAGAACAGCGGCTTTAAAAGGAATACCCCCGGTTGAAGAAGGGGTACCCGAGTTTTGGACTGCCATCCTAGAATTACAAAGTAGTTTTCATTTGAACGGCAGGGAAATGTATAGATGTCTCAGACAGTTGTTTACCCATAAATGGGGACGTGTAGCGGGAGACTTCACAGGACATGGTAATAATGATGAAGTCTTAGCACATGACTCGCAGGAACTCATACAAGCATTACGAGACTTGCGAAACAGGGTAGAGACAGCCTTCGTAAGACGCGCAGACTATGGACGAATAGCGCAATGTAAACAAAAAGATGGAGAGGAACCTGAGGATTTTATGGATAGAATGAGAGTTGTATTTAGAGGAAACTCAGGGATCCCATTTGATGAAGAGGCAGTAGGAGTGTACCAACAACAGCTAAAACGAGCTTTTGTCGCAGGCCTAAAGCCCGAATTGCGAAAATATCTTGACAAACATTGGGTACATCAGAATACTGGTTCAGTCCAACAAGCACTATAATATGCTCAACACGCGCAGAAAGCGCAGAAACAGGAAAAGACAGACACAATATTCAGCGCCTCAGAAGTAGTAGCGCTAGTGCAAATGAATCCTCCGGGGAGGGGAGGATTCAGAGGAAGGTCAAGAGGCCGAGGAAGGGGGAGAGGTGTTTTCAGAAACAATTACAGGAATTCGTCTCAGCAAGATAACATTTGCTGGACATGCAGGAAACCTGGACACTTAGCTAGGAATTGTAGAGTAGGGAAACAACCATATAACCCAAACTCCATTGAAAACAATGATCAATGACCCCCCTCGGAGGCCCCTGTTACCGACACCATCCGAGGCAAAACAGAGGTGATTTTAAGAAAGGAAACGGAGGTCACTTTACAAGACCTTTTAGATAAGGAAATAGATTTACAAGCAGTGTGTCAGTTATTAGCAGAAAGGCAGTGGGAAACCTTGCCAAGTCGGAAGTTAGTCATAAACGGCAAAGTATATGAATGTCTGTGTGACACTGGAGCATGTAGGACTGTCCTAACCTCCAGTCCTCCCGGAGTCACATATTCTTCATCAGTCATAAATATAAAAACGGCAGGAGGTCAGACAGACAGACATCAGTTAACAAACCCAGTTGCAGTAAAAGATAAGGAAACTGGACTTGAATGTCAAGCACAGGTGTTAATAAGCCCTTCTTGTCCTGTTAACTTGTTAGGCCGAGACCTTATGGTACAAATGGGCATTAGCGTGGTTGCCACAGCCACTGGCATGAAAGCAATCGTAAATGAAGAAGCTTATGTTGTGCAAGGAACCACAACACCACAATATTACTGGTCTCTGGACCTAGGGGGAACTGCACAGACACGAGAATTATTGCGGAAAACTAGAGAAAAGCAGTCCCCTAGACAGGCCCAGTTCATGCCTGACGATGCCTTACACGTCACTATGTGGTACAAAGACACCCTTGGACCAGATTATGTCTATGACAAAACGTTTCATGCCCTCCAAGACACTTGTATTACCTTACAACATATGTATGTTAACCCCACCACTGGGTTTTCAGCAGCCTCAGTCATTTTATCTAACAAGCAACAGGCTGTATTTAGAGAGAGAACACCACACGTATCTCTTTCAAAACCACCCCAGATGCAGTGGAGAGATGTAGAGATGTTCTTACGAGATTCTATGCACAGTTACAATGACTACCAACCCGTATCTGGCTCCTGTTGGAGCTATGATGAGAAACACAATGTGTGGCGGTTTCCTTTGGGATGGAGAGTTCAAACCACTCCCACCACACACTTAAAGGACCCAACCTGACAAATTTTTTCAACCCTGGAGGAGGGATCATGTCCAGATCTAGATCGCCTCCCAGAAGGGTTGTGGTCGTCCTCCCCCACTGATGTAGGGCTGGTAAAGGGGTTTCCACCTTACAAAGTAATTGTGAAATCAGAACACCGTCCGGTAGTTAGGCAATACCCATTAAAACCTGAAGCAGAAAAAGGTATAGCCCCTGTAGTGCAAGACATGTTAGCATCAGGAATATTGCGAGAGGCTCCTGAAGCCACTTGCAACACTCCTATCTTTCCAGTCCAGAAGGGACATACAGGGAAATGGCGCATGGTGCAGGATTTAAGACCGGTTAATAACATAGTGCAACATGCAGCACCAGACGTGCCTAACCCACACTTATTGCTCAACTCATTGACTCCTGATAAAAGCTACTTCTCAGTAGTGGATCTTAGTAATGCATTTTTCTCAGTACCATTGCACCCTGATTCTCAACATTTATTTGGATTTACCTATAAAGGGAAAAAATATACATATACTAGACTCCCTCAGGGATTTTCTGAAAGTCCACATGTATATACCATGGCCCTTAGATACTCTATGAGTACCTGTGAAATACCATCACATAGTCAGGTATTACTATACGTGGATGATATCTTAATAGCAGCAGATTCAGAACAACATTGCAAAGAAACTACCCTAACTGTGCTTCAGCATTTATACAATACTGGACATAAAGCTTCTAAACAGAAGTTGCAGTATTGCAAAAAGACAGTTGTCTATTTAGGGCATAACCTTTCACAAAAAGGTCGCTCGCTGCTAGAGATAAGGAAACAAGCTATACAGGAAGCACCTAAACCACAGACTAAACAACAGATGATGTCCTTTTTAGGGCTCTGCAATTATTGTAGAGAATGGTTACCAGATTATGCTTTTCTAGTTCAACCTTTGCAAAATTTAATATACGGGAAGGAGATGACTCTAAAGGACAAAATACAATGGACTGAGGACGGAGAAAATGCTTTTACAAATTTAAAAAGAATGTTGCAAACCAATGTGACCCTTGCTCTACCAGATTATCAACAACCATTCACCCTATGTGTAGATGCTAATCAAGGTTATATGAAAGCAGTATTAACACAGCCATTCGGAGCAAAAGAGAGACCGTTAGCATTCTATTCAAAACGATTAGATGCAGTAGCAGCTGGCTTTCCACAGTGTTTACAGGCATGTGCAGCTGCTGCAGAAGCAGTAAAGGTATCAGCAGAATTGGTACTTTGTCACCCCCTCATACTTAAAGTTCCTCATTCTGTGTCTCTAATCTTGTTGCAGACACCGCTTCCATTCTTAACACATACAAGACATCTTACCTTAGTGTCACTTTTGCTCTCACAACCTAACATTGAACTTCAGCGGTGTGGCCTATTGAACCCTAGCACGCTCCTCCCCACCGCAGAGGATGGGGAGCCACATTCTTGCAAAGCAACAATAGAAGAACAAACAAAACCAAGAGCAGATATTCTGCAAACTTTTATACCAGGATCAGAAGTTGTTTATGTAGATGGCTCAGCATCAAAAAATGATATGGGAAAAAATAAAGTTGGGTATGCTGTAGTTACATCTACTGAAGTGTTAGAAGCCAATGCACTCCCTTCTACTTGTTCAGCACAAGCGGTCTGAACTCTATGCTGTGATCAGGGCATGTGAACTGTTCAAGAACAAGTCACTTACTATCTACACTGATAGTCAATATGTGTTTGCAGCTGTCCATCACCATGCAAGAGTCTGGAAAAATAGAGGTTTTAGAACATCACAGGGCACATCTCTTACTCATACAAATTTGCTACTTAGATTATTAGACGTTGTGCATTTACCGACTCACTTTGCACTGTGCAAATGCAAAGCACACCAGACTGATGACTCTGCAGAAACCGCAGGAAATAGTTTTGCAGATAAAACCGCCAAAGAAGCGGCACTGAAACAACCTACCTTATCAGTGGCAGACATTCTTTTTATAGATAGCGATGTGCTATGTGATGCACAGATTCATGCTCCTAAAATAGAAGTACAAAGTTGGATCAAAAGAGGAGCAATACAACGAGAGAAAGTTTACTATATGAATGACAAGCCCATCCTACCAAAAAATTTATACAAAACAGCTGCTTTGGTGAGCCATGGAAATACTCATGTCTCAACAGGAGGGATGGTACATATCATACAACAATATTTCTATGCTATAAATTTTTCTGATTATGCAAAACAATTTTGTAGGACATGCTTAATTTGTTGTAAACACAATGCACAAGGAAACATCAGACCAAAACGTGGCCAGTTCCCCACAGCTGAGTATCCGTTTCAAGTTGTACATATGGATTTTATTGAATTATCTTGGTCACAAGGAAAGAAATACTGTCTAGTTATTATAGACACCTTTTCTAAGTGGGTAGAAATATACCCTGTAAAGCATTGTGATGCAATGACCGTTGCAAAATGTTTGGTAAGCCATTATTTCCCTACCTATGGCATACCTCATATTATAAGATCAGACAATGGGACTCATTTTGTAAATCAGACTATGTCCCTTTGCTCACAAGCATTAGGTTTTACGCTTAAGAATCATTGTGCGTATCACCCTCAGAGCGCAGGCTTAGTGGAAAGGACCAACGGCACTATTAAAACAAGGCTAAGAAAGACAGTGGAAGAGACAAAAAGGCCGTGGCCAGAATGTTTGTCTCTAGTAAAATTATGGATGAGAATAACTCCCACTCCTGCAGGATTAACACCTTTTGAAATAGTGTATGGTAGACCATTTCCCCTAGCAACTGAAATGAATGACATAGAAAAAGCAGACCGAGAAAATACGCTGGCCGATTGGATGCGTAAACTACTAACATCACAACAAAAACATAGCCCCAGTAGTCTGCCGGTAAATTCTGTTTCTACTCAACAGGATAACTTGCAGCCGGGAGATTGGGTCCTGGTCAAGGTCCTGTTGCGGAAAGATTGGAGCACACCTCGGTGGGACGGTCCTTATCAAGTCCTCCTTACAACACCAACAGCAGTAAAGATCGCAGAACGACCTTCCTGGATACACAAAAGTCACTGTAAACCCATCAAGCCCTTATCAGAGGCCTCAGCAACAGAGTAGCAGTGGAAGTCCGCTACAAAGGCACAGTAACCAATAGGGTGCTGTTGTCTCAACCCGGTGAAGAAAACAACTGAGCTGCACTCTATTTAGGATGGCCCTGATAGGGTGGGGATGTGGTAAAGTGACTCTAGGGGTCATTCTTGTTGTAGGACTTGTATGGTTGTCCTGGCTCTCACCAGCTCCATTACAGCACCTACGGCGATGGACCCATGATGACTTCCATCTACGCCCGTTGCCCGCTGACCACTCACATCCATTTATGCAAAACTACTGGTACCGATATGTACATGATACTGTAACAGCGAAAAATGTGACAAATTGCTATGTTTGTTCAGTAATGCTCACTCATAGTGAAGGACCTACGGTGTATGGCAGAGCTATGAATATCTTCTGCAGGTATAGGATATCAAAGTAATGTTTCACTTATATTTTCTTTTGTTTTTCATTTTATTTTTCTGTTGTTTTATTACTGTTATACCATGTTTGAAAATGTTTATTAATCAAGCTCTTAACGCTGCTTTTCGGACACGCAGTACAATGTTTCTCTCCCTTACCCAAACTATAGAGACAGAGCCTGTTTCCAGCGATGGCGATGAAGAAGACATATAATTCATAATGACGGCCGAGCCGAAAGCACCCGTGCAGGGCTCGGACCTGAAGAACCGGAATTAAATGTTTTCCAGGATAATGACAATGTGGTCTAAATGAAGGTTGTACCTAAAGTGCTTTTGCAACTTGTACAATGTTGATGCTTCTGATCATACTGTCATGATAAACAGGAGGGACTGTTAGGTTGAAGAAACAGTTGTTAATCATTTCTGTATGATCAGCAATGAGTGTAAATATATATGTATACGTTATTTCTTATCTTCTAGCCACATACTCTTAGCTATTGTACTCTAAGTAGGTGGTTAACAGCTGCCTACTTAGATAAGAATCTCACTTCCCTCTCTTGCGCCCCCCATTGACTATAAATAAAGAAGACAAGGGGAACCACCCTTTGTAACACATTCTGCTGTAGTTTGCATTGCAGAGAGTGTGGGTACCCTTGCAAGTAAAACTGTAACCTGTGTGTGTCTCATAAATGTGGAGTTGGGGTGGAAACGCCGGGCGCTTTCCCCAACAGGGACGTTTCTTAGGTTAGAAACTGCCGTCACTGCAGCCAACACTGACTTTTAAGGAGAGACACTCAGCTCTTCCTATGAGCAGATCCACCATGGTGCACAAAATGACAGTATAATTATTATTTCCCAAAGCCCCCAGTGAGTAAGCCATAGGCGACAGTGGCAAGGAAAAACTCCCTAGAAGGAAGAAACACTGACTTTTAAGGAGAGACACTCAGCTCTTCCTATGAGCAGATCCACCATGGTGCACAAAATGACAGTATAATTATTATTTTAGGTGACACTTCAAATGTTGCATTATTTCATTCTTTACAAAACGACATTTTTATAACAATGATGTATAACAATGTTAATGTGTTTATGTATAATTCATATTTAAATTAAAGTTCATATTTTAGTTAAAAGCTACACCTACAGTACGTATATGAACTTGAATTTGAATCCAAACCCTTTTTCGTTCTTCTTCTTTAAATTCAAATATAAATTTCAATGCCACAACCTGTTTTCAACCACAATTCAAATGTAATTCAGATTAACAAAATGAACTGAAATTCAAGTTCATATATGTATTCAAAATCCTGAATTTTAGGATACGTATTTGAGAATTTCATTCTCAAATCAGTTCTGAATGGTGCACATCCCTAGTTCATATGTTAAATCATGCATTTTTTTTTTCAGAGTGAATACACACTGACTGCTCAGATAAATAACGTCAAAAATAATTTTCTTTTGTTGCTTAAGATTTTTGCACAGTCCTATACTGTATATAACAACTCAAACATTTTTTTATGTTATTTGTTTTAAAGAGGCTGCAATGTGTAACATTAACATCTGTATAAAGAGAAGGTTAGGCTTTTGGCTGACAGCAAGCAAAATGCAACAAATTGTATAATAATAATAATAATAATAATAATAATGAATGATTTTTGTTTGATGTTTAGAAAAACATTTATGGAACAAAGCAGACAATAAGGTATCTTTGCTAATTTTATATTGACAAACAACTAAACTGTCAAAATTATTTTGCAGGGAATAATCTTACTGACATTATAATAAAGCAAATATGAAAATTGTTGGAATCTCATTTACCTGTGATTATGACAAAGGTTCCATTCCCGAAGGTGACCTCATGAAGAAACACAGCAGCACAATAATACACTGCAGAATCTGACGGCTCCACGTTAGAAATAGTGAGGTTAAAACTCCCCTCTGCATTCAGTAAGGAGTAACGTTTTATGCTTTTATATTCCTTGTAAAATTCACCAGGTACGTAGAGAAGTGCTTTCGCCATGGGCTGGGGCTTCCGACCAACAGCTTGCTTAAACAAAGTAACAAAAGTTGTTTCTCCTTGACAGAAGCATGTCAGGGTCACACTGTCTCCAAGCTGAACCCTCATCAGGTGACTGGGCTGAACAACATCTGTAGTCAGTGCAGTGTCTGCAAAAACAGAAAAACAAAAAAAATCATAATCAAATAAGACATATAATAGTAATCTAAATAACTATTAACTATGATGCAGATTAAATGGCCAAATTCCACTGATCACATCATACAGATAAATGAAAATATTAAAATCCCAAAATAATTTATATTATAGGGCCTTACTAATGAAAATGAGAAGACCAAAGAGTCTGAACATTTTTGTGCTTCCACTGTTTAGAATAAACTGCTCTGCTGCTAAGTGAGAGATCATGGTCGTGGTCGGGATGAAAGGGCAGGAAACAGAGAGGAAACAGAGAGACACACATCAGGCTGATCTGATTGGCTGTTCACATGGGAACTTAAGTAACAGTGAAAAAGCATTTTAATGTGCACTTACATGACGTTTATTAATTTACTCCTTAACATCCAGTTAAAATGAGAACAATTAGATAAACAGGAGCAGATACTGAGCATATAAAGTTCTTTGTACAGAGTGCTGAGATACTGTGGGAGAGCATTTGCTAATCATCTCTCTCAGACAAGCTCAGCACAGTATGAGTCTGTTATCTATCTGATATTAGACAGTCTCTCATACAGTAATAATAATTGATACTTTATTGGTCCCTGTGGAGAAATTGTCTTAACTTCTCTCTCAACTTGCTCTCTTTTTTTTAGAGTAAACAGAGTAAGTTGTCTGCGAAGGGCAGCCACCCATAGTGATGCCCAGTGAGCTGGGGGTTAAGGGCCTCGCTCAAGGACGCAGAGATGTGCTGTGGCTGGGTTTGAACCAGCGACCATCTTATTACAAGCACACAGGCATTAGATCTTCTAATCACACTTAAAAGGCAGATTAAATGTTCTTTCCACCATGCAAACAGAATGTAAATTGTAGCTTTACTGCTTAGATTTACATTCACACATTTGCATTTAAAACAAGCATTTTAAGTGATGTACATGAGAGTAAATGGTGAATCAGTTTATTTGCCACTCTACACATTACATTGGCGCCCATTATAAGTAACTGTACAGTGACATTGCAGTTCCTCAGTTGCTTTGATGCATTTCTGGAATCACCCTTAACATCTGCAAAACTGTAAGTGCATTTCCCAAAACAATTCGTGCAAACAGCACCACACAGATGGACTGTCTACAAAAAAAGTCATAGAGGCCACCAGCAGCCCGAATACCACACCGTAAGGCCGTATGTTAGGATGCTCTCTATGGCAGAGCGGTAGGAGGCCACCAGCAGCCCGCATACCAGACCGTAAGGCAGCATGTTAGGATGCTCTCTATGGCAGAGCAGTTGAAGGTCCCGATCAAGAAATCCGACAAGTTTCCCCAATAAGCCAGTAACCCCGCTTCATAGAACAGGCCACAGGACTGGTTTTGGTGAGATAGTCCGAGTAGTAGGTAGAAATCAGGATGGAGACTGAGTGTGGGTCTAACAGGTGAGCAGATGTAGGACAGAATGTAGAGCCCTCTGGTGGAGTGCCTGTGCATGACTGAATGTATGGTTTGGGTCTGATGGTCTGAATAGTTGGTAGAAATAGGCACCTTCCTACCTGATGTGGTAGGTCTAGATAAGGGGTCACCAACATGGTGCCCCAAGGATGCCCCCAATGACCACATGAGTTGCCCGTGGACCTGTTCTATAAAATAGCACAACTCACCAGCGAACATCATCTAAAATTTTATTTTGTCCTGTTTCTAATCTATCACATTTGCATTTATATAGATTTGAAATTGAATATAAAAAAGCATTTAAAACATGTTTATCATGCATGAAGTTTAGACATGTTTAGGAGGGCGTTTAAAACTGATATCAAACTTCGTATGGCTCAGTACCCGTGAAGTAGCTCTCCGTTTTAAAAAGGTTGGTGACCCCTGGTCTAGATCTTGCAAGTTTGTTTGTACTGGCTGTGTGAACATACTGTAGCACTGTTAAGAATATGCAACACAGCCTGAGTTGGGGATCTGCTGTATGCATCAGTAATATAATGCTTTGTCCTTTTCTAGGCTGTTCATTAAGACATAAAGCCTGAAAGTTTTCTGAATGGCATTAATGAAATTGAGCACTGCCCCCACCTGCTGGCCAATTTATTAAAACATTGAAATCGCTGTCTGCACAGGCTGACGTGTCATTTAAGTCTGATAATTTTCTATGAGTCAAACGGCAAGAAAATGACAAGAAGTTAAAAACATGGAGTTAGATGAAGGAGAAAAGATTACAAATTTGAAGATTATGAAATCAGGACATGTCAGCTAAGTCAGCCAAGGTGGGTCTTAAACATATGGACGGAAGTATGAGCGCTAAACTTAAACGGGTTCACTTGTAACCGCTGCCACCAAATTTCGTTAAATTGCTGGGGAGGTCCAGATACATGAGACAGGAATAGAAGGATTATTCTTTATTAATATACAGACGAGGGTTACAACCCTCCCTAGGGCAATAGAAGGGGATACCTGCCACGGGACATTCTAAAACGCTTAATGTGAAAATGCGTAACGCAACTTAATGTATTAAAACAGTCACCACAAATCACCAAATTTCTCGCGAATGTATCTGGCCATAAAGACTTACCTGACAAGAAATCAAAACCGAAATGCTAGGAATATGGACTTTAAGCCTTTTCTTTATGGGCGTCAATGGAGGGGAAAACGCTTGACGTAAGATGAAGTCCATATTCCTAGCATTTCGGTTTTGATTTCTTCCCTGGCATGGGTGACGGGTGCACCACGTTCCCAAAGCCACGTTAGCCTCGAGCGAACTGCCCGGAGAAACCGCTCACACCAGCGCTGCAACCCGATCTCCTCCCCTTTTAAACACACATTTCTATGGCGTTAAATTAGTGCCAAAAGTCGTGCGCATAAAAACAGAAAATCCATGCTCTCTACGCGCTCGCGATTGCACAGCACTCACTCACTCGCTCGCCGTTAAATTAGGGCCAAAAGTCGAACCACGCGCGTGCGTGTGCTCGAGTGCTGAAAACCCATCCCCTCTACGCGCTCGCGTCTGCACAGCACTCGCTCGCTCGAATTTCCCGCTTCGTCTTACCGTATATAAAAGAATGGGCCAATGTACGGTAAATTGCATTGTGAATAAAATTTCTTAATACAACATCACAAAACCAATTTAATAAATTCAAATCCTGGGAAG
Organism: Brienomyrus brachyistius; assembly: GCF_023856365.1. Lineage (NCBI taxonomy): Eukaryota > Metazoa > Chordata > Actinopteri > Osteoglossiformes > Mormyridae > Brienomyrus > Brienomyrus brachyistius. The sequence continues at coordinate 54,401 of NW_026042898.1, read as the reverse complement.
AACGCTCCTCAGATATTAGTTCTCGGGTTAGTGTTAGCAGACTATAGGCGAAACCACCTTAAGTGCTATCTGTTAATGTTTATTAAATTAGCATTAAAATGGAGAGGTTTATAATATCTTTTGTCCTTGTAGCTGCTAAATACACTCATTATTAAAGCCATAAAGTTGTCTGCCTACTACATTGGAATCTCCACTGAGTAAGTGTTTTTGATGGATTTTATTTAACTTTATTATACTCTGGTCCTTAGATCTAATGTCATACTTCTTCACTTATATTGTTTGTGAAAAGGTTTACCACGGTCAAACAGAGCAGCCACTACATCATCATACATGAACAAGCACCTCACAAAACAAAAACATTTCATTTTCATAATTAAAACTTTTGAATGGTAGGCCTAGTGTGTGGATCAGAGACAAGATCTTGACACCTCATTAACTATAATTTGTTCTGTGAACAGCTCAGATACCACCTTCTCGAAAGTCTTCTGCATAAAATAGAAATAGGATTCAGCGCGACTCCACTAAATTTGGATTACCTGGAGTTCCTTTGTCATCAGGAGCTGTATCTTCTGCAGGCCCTGTCTAATCACATTGAAGTACCTCCTGCTATCACCCTGGCTTTGCAAGAGCTCTTTGACCTTGTGAGGGCACATCTGGAACGTCCAGCCCCATGTGTCACACAGGAAGTCGCTGCCACCAATAGACGACCCAAGATTTTGATTGAAGAACAATGTTTGAAAGAAATGCTCCATACTCAACTTCCTGTGCCTTGCATAGCCACACTGATGGGTGTTTCAAGAAGAACAATCTTAAGAAGAATAAAAGAGTATGAGCTCTGTGTTAGGGAACTTGACAATTTGGTTTCTTCTGTCAAGAATGATCTACCAAATGCAGGCTACAGGATAGTCAATGCAGGCTGCAGTCAATGGGCTACAGGGTTTGGTGGAGAAGAGTTGCAGCCTCCATGCATAGGGTTGATTCCATGCGCATCATATAAAGGTTGTCAAGTCTTGGCTGTGTTGTACGCAGAATGTACCAGGGCCTTTGTCTCTAGTACATGTGGACACAAACCACAAGTTGATCCGGTTTGTATTACCAGCAAATTTATTTGGAGTAAACCCTGGGTGGATTGGTGTGAGGTGGTGGTGGGGCTTTGGAGAAGATTTCCTGCCGATCAACACTAGCAACTTATATCTATCTGTCATGGAGGTCTCGGGACTCACAGATATTCAGAGACATGTGGATAGTTTACCAGTGGTTTTCAGCAGGAAATAGTTATTACTACAAATTGTCACCCCCCCCCCCGCCCCCCACAGAAACTGGATCTGGCTATAGTGGGAAAATCTTTTTTTTTTTTTTATTTGTGAGAACTTGAAAGCAAAACAAAACTTGGAAAAAATATATGCTCATTCACCAATTTTCTAATCTGGGGTCTAAAGTGGTCAGGCTTGCAAGTGTATTTGGTTATTTGTCTATCCTAGCCTGTTGCAGTGTATATTTCCTGTATATTTTGCATGTAAAAAATGTTGTTTGTTATGTCAGTGCTTAATATTATCATGTAGTCTTCATGAACTTTCTTCATCTTGGCCAGGGACTGCATTTGAAAAGTAGCCACTTGACTAAAATTGGCACATTTTCAGAAATGCCAGCAACAATACTGATAATGAACACCCCTCTAACTGACTCTCAGTTGGTTTAGAAAAAAGACTTTTAAGAGAAAAGAAAGCCTTCCTTTGGTTTTGCATTTTTCTCTTTTTTGTTGGCTGTGCACAATATATTAGAAGAATACCTTACAATTATATTAGTTAAGAAATAACAGATTGCGTATATACAATATTAAGGTGATAACAACAACCCTCACTGTCTCTAGGTGCTGCTTCAGACAGGGCATTCTGCAGCAGGGACACCACCCGTCGTGCAGCATCCAGCAAATCTCCCTATCACAACAGCCCACATAACAGAATAACATTAGTGTATGATTCAGTAGGGCTAGTCCAGGTCTGGAAAGTAGTTGGGCCAGATTTTTAAACCAAGAAATTTAGCTGGGCCAGACATTTTCAGCGGCCCAGTAAGCAACAGGTAATGGCATTTTAAACAAACACAAATCAAGGTTATTTTAAAAAACTACAACTGAACAGAATCTGAGAGCAATATTTTTTTTCACTTCTGAAATGAGAAAAATATTTTGGTCGTATCTGACCTAGACGCATCCCAAAGAAAAAAAATGCCTATTAGATGGTAAACAGACATAAAGAAAAAGGGAAAAATCGTCTATAATCATCATCCGCTTATACTGTGGTGATCCATTTCACCCACACAGGCATGATCACCATTAGCGGTTTTCACATTATTGTCGAGGTGACTATTCACTTTACCTCTGCTTTCTCCGACATCTTCCTGATTCTGCCGCCAACAAGGGGCTCATAGGGTGGAGACTGAGGGTGTTAAACAGACCAATCTTTTGTCACTGAATGCAACAAATAATGTATTTATCTGTCAAAAGTCCAGCACCAGGAAAAGCAACAGAGTGACAGTAGAAACTGTAATAATAATGGAAGTGCGCCGCCCTACAGGGAAGGAGGAGTGATGGGAGTCCCGGTGGTGGCTAAGCGCGCGTGGGGAGAGGCGTCGTACTGTGAGGCTTCATGAACTTCCGATGGGGCAGTGCTGTCATACAGCGGGGAGCCTGAGAGGGGCACTGTGGCCGGGTGCGAGAGCCCTGGGTAATGAGTTGTAGAGCTGCGCAGTGTCACGATCGGGTACAAGCAGGCAGGCGATCGTGCGGGCAAGGCGTGCAAGGAGCAAGCGGACAGGCAAAAACGGGAGTTTAATTAGGAAGCGCGGACGGGGAAACATCTCACGCATACAAACATCAATGACAGACACTGGACTCAGGTAAGACACGGACTGAAATACACAGGACTGAGCAAATTAACTAGATACAGCTGGGTACAAATCGGGAGAAAACACGTGGGTAATCAGGGGGCGTGGCACACAGGAGGAGCGGACGAGCCGGGCATGACACGCAGGAACTGAGAGCCCAAGCTGTTGGACATTCCACTGGACTAGGAGACTGGGGTGAGTGAGGAGGAGCTCATTGACCACAAACTGGGATACTGGCTGTGTGTGAGCAATGGGGTGGAGATTAAGGAAAGACGTTAAATCAGCATGCAGTGTTGCCTGGAAACAACAACAAATATACTAGTGTCACTGTACTAAAACAATATCAAAATAATGCCTATTTTTTATTCATTTTACTTGTAGAGTGCAAAGTACAAAGGAAAACAAAGAGTAACTATGGCGAAATAAATCAAAGCATGTCCCAGAATGATGGGCCTGAATGGATCAGGACAGAAGAAGGCGAAAGTCCTGTTAACGAGGTGAGACGATGCAGACACAGGCCAGGATGTGGGTATAGGCGAGAACAAGAGGGAAGACGGGGGCCCGAGACTCAGCATGGGGACAGGTGGGGGAGGGGAGGCACGGGCTCACCTGGAGCTGCTCCCGGAGGTGCCGCTATGACTCATGGGTAACATGCCGGAATGGGACGGCACCTGTAGGCTGGACCAGTTGTCATGGGAGGGCAACATGGACAGACAGGTAGACGAGCTGTCTGAATAAGCAGCTGCAAGTATAAAACAATAAATGAAGCAGGTATGTGGTGGGCAGTGTTACAGCGTCCTTAATATGGTCAATACAGAAAAGGCATGTTATCATGTTATGTATATACTGCCTCCAGTTACTTAATGCCTAACTTTAATACATTGATTGATTTGTTCACTGCTGCAGCCTGTGTCAACTTTCCTTTCAGACAGATGTAAAGTCCATTCTGTTTTTGTTCTGTGTAGTTTTTTTTGAACAGCATATGGCTGAATTCTGTTAAACCTCAGACTGAAGAAAATTGTGTTAATTGAAAAGCAAATATCAAAAACTCAGTCTGCAGGAATGTTTTTCTAAATATTTCTGTGGACTTTTGGAAATTTCACGAAATTCCATTGCTCCATTACATAAACACTGAGTGAGATTTCATTCCCATTACTGCAACGTATGAAGAGGATTATGACTTATTACTTTAGGTTATCGGACTGAGTGAGTTTTGGAAATTTGCTCTTCGATAACTGAAGCAGTGCTGTGAATGCAGAGGTTATATGCGTCGCATATCAACAGAACTGTATGTTTATGTCTTGTCTTAATTATTTTGATTAAATGTCTAACTATTCCCAATATGTGTGAACATACTTGGCCAAATAAAGCTGATTCTGATTCAGTCAGAGGGTAATCGTCGGTGTGCTGTACTATCGTGGTGACCCACACAGAGAGCTTAGGACCATGATTTCAGTGTGTGCTTGTGTGAGGGGACAGGCAGGGCGGCGGCTCACTGGGTGATGCACTCCTGTGGGTATAGGGGCTGGGATAGGGGGCGGAGCAGTTACTCCTCAAGGAGGAGTAACAGTCACAGCCGTGGGGGGAGGAGAGGGAGAGGGTGCTCCCAAACTGGGGGTGTGGGTTTGATGAAGAGCAGAGAGACCCTGAGCCTGGGATGAACCAGCTGCCTACTGAAACGAAAGCGGATAAAGACAGAAACTAGAACCTCAAACTAAACAACACAAACAACAATATCAAGTTATATTCAATCATTAAACCGTTATATATTTAATCTAAACAATAGTAATAAATATCGTTCCGATTCAAAATATCATTTACGGGTGAATCTTATGACTTGCATTGGGAAACAGGAAACGGGCCAAGCTGCAGGGCCAGTTCAAAGGCATAGTGCGAGGCGCCCAGAAAGGGGGCGAGGTCTGGGCGGAGTCAGCTAAAGAAGAAAAAGGCCTGACCTTTTTCTGGATGCTGTGGACTGTGTTTGTGTGTGAGCTGCAGCTGCATGTTCCTTACATTTTTTTTATTAACACCAGCACCGTGAGGTTTGGCCTGGACTGGGTCCTGTCCTGCACGGTTGAAGACATGTTGACTGATGGTCAGCCCGTGTTCTGTTGGATCCCACAGAAAGGAAATGGGAATCCCGTTTGGATCGGATGCTGACAGTTGAAAAAAAACTCATGTCTGTGTGTTATGAAAGAATATCAATAAATGTTTCCGAAAGGGGATGACTCATTTGGTAATTATTTACTGCTTATGTTATGGCTGAGAAATTTACAGTCTTTACTAAAGTCTGACTTCTTTCGAGTCACCTTTAATATAGATTGGACACTCTCTATGCTATGTACAATACTTATATAGATGGTACATGTTTACTTGCTTGCACAGATGGTTGATTAGGTAATTAGTGTAAGTGTGTGTGTGTGTGTGTGTGTGTCCAATCGCATGTATGTCCAAGGTCCATAGTAAGTAATATACACTGATCAAGAGATGCCTGAAAGTGGATGAAAGAGGACATTAGTGGGTGTATCACTTAGTGTAACGGGTGCAGGAAAATGAGCAGGACTGCAAGCCATATAATGACCCACTGTCCTTATCTAGCTCTTAATACAGTATGCATACAGTGATGTATCTACAATGGACAGCTACTATAAGCAGATAGCACAGTACAGGTGCTTAATCTGTATGCTATTTCCATCCATCCATTGTCCAAACCGCTTATCCTACTGGGTCACAGGGGGTCCGGAGTCTATCCCGGAATCAATGGGCACGAGGCAGGGAAGAACCCAGGATGGGGGGCCAGCCCATCACAGCTCACACTCACACACCATTCACTCACACATGCACACCTACGGGCAATTTAGCTACTCCAATTAGCCTCAGCATGTTTTTGGACTGTGGGGGGAAACCGGAGGAAACTAGCAGCTTTGTGTGGTAATTGTTTGTATTAAAAATACATTGGATCAAGTCAAATTATTTTTATGAAGAATTAACATCTAAAAGCTGCTAGTAGACCGTGGGAAAATAATTTTTCTATTTTCTTGCTGCCATCTCGTGGCCAAAAGTAGGTATTGCAATTTCCATCATATGTAAGAGGGCCTGCCCATCAGAGTAATGTACATCCTGTGACATGTATTGACTATCAAGACAAACTGAAACACGGTGTATTAGGCTGTCAATGAGTACTGGACTAGGGTGAAAAACTGCCTGATAATCTACCTATTAACTAGAAGAGTACAAACTGGAGACGGATCCCCTAATACAGAGGGATTAACGTCTGTGCCACATCCAGAACCATTCAGTGTAGGAGTCTGGTGGTTCTACTGGATACTGACAAGTACCCAGCCCCTTTGTTCCCTCTGATAATCATCAGTCCTCCTCTGAATGCCTTCACCACTCTATTCCTGAATAGGTACACATTTAAATATGCTAGCAAGATCAAGGTATTGGGATAACTGTTAGGTTCGCTGTTAAGAGAGTTGCAGTGAAAACCATCATACACAGTGGCCCTTTCTGGATAAGATTACCTCCCTCTGATCTAACAGGTCAAGATCAAAGCAAGGTGCATTGCAATGTCTGACACCCAGCACACTACAGCATATAAAATACAGGTATCCATCGCCTTCCGCATTTGGAACCAGGACCACTTGTTGCAAGTCAATTTGGGCGTATCTCAAGTTATACGAGAGAGGCAAGACATTAAGGACAGTATACACAGTACTGAAATAATAATGTACATATTAAACCACAGCACTTAATAAACAGATACTGCACTTACATTTCACAAAAAAAAAATAAAGCACAGATTGCACTAAGAAATCAAAAGATGCATGTGCTAGCAAACAGTGGGAGCTGAGGAAGAAGCAGTGGTGAAATACTTTATTGTACAGTACAGTAAGTTTCTTTTTATAGAATGAAATAGCATACAGGGGGCGGCATGGTGGTGCAGTGGTTAGCACTGTTGCCTCACACCTCTGGGACCCGGGTTCGAGTCTCTGCCTGGGTCACATGGGTGTGGAGTTTGCATGTTCTCCCCATGTCGTCGTGGGGTTTCCTCCCGCAGTCCAAGAATATGCTGAGAATATGCTGAGGCTAACTGGAGTTACTAAATTGCCCGTAGGTATGCATGTATGAGTGAATAGTGTGTGAGTGTGCCCTGTGATGGGCTGGCTCCCCATCCTGGGTTGTTCCCTGCCTCGTGCCCATTGCTTCCGGGATAGGCTCCAGACCCCCCACGACCCAGTAGGATAAGCGGTTTGGACAATGGATGGATGGATGGAAATAGCATACAGATCTTATAAGCACCTGTACTGTGCTATCTGCTCATAGTAGCTGTCCATTGTAGATACATCACTGTATGCATACTGTATTAAGAGCTAGACAAGGGTCATTATATGGCTTGCAGTCCTGCTCATTTTCCTGCACGCGTTACACTAAGTGATACACCCACTAATGTCCTCTTTTATCCACTTTCGGGCATCTCTTGATCAGTGTATATTATTTACTATGGACCTTGGACATACATGCGATTGAACGCACACACACACTTACACTAATTACCTAATCATCCATCTGTGCAAGCAGGTAAACATTTACCATCTATGTAAGTATTGCACATTGCATAGAGAGTGTCCAATCTATATTAAAGGTGACTCAAAAGAAGTCAGACTTCAGTAAAGACTGTAAATTGGCAGCCATAACATAAGCCGTAAATAATTACCAAATGAGTCATCCCCTTTCGGAAACATTTATTGATATTCTTTCATAACACACAGACATGAGTTTTTTTTCAACTGTCAGCATCCTTCTCGATTGTCAGAAGCTCTGCGCTAGAGGGAGGTTTACTGGTCTTATACTCTTCTGGCACCTTGTGTGATTCCTGACTTGGGACATCAGTTTGGCTCCTTCTGTATGTGGTTTACATTGTATTTGTTCTTTAAAGTTGCCCCTTCAGAATTAGACAGTGTAACCAGCTTGCCACATATTGCCTGGATGACATAAGGTCCGGTAAAATCCGGTTCCGTTCTTCCTCCTTTCCGTCCCCGCTTCCTCATGTTGAACAGAAGCGCCTCATCTCCAACATGATAAACTGTGTTTTGGTACCTCTTTTGTATTCGTTTACCACATGCCTGCTTCTGTTTTTCCTGTGACTAGGAGATGTTTTCAGCTGTTGTTGCTTATTGTCTCAACTACTTTATTTTTTTCATCAAAAAACGTGCCGTAGCTTTTCTCATCGGGAAGAATAATTGTGGAAAGCTGAAGTGGAAAAACATTCATAGCAAATTATTATTATTCACAGATCATTATAAAGAGTCATTTTCTAAAAGCATTAAGAACAATGTAATTTGCTGTTTCAAGATATGTTTTTAAATAACTACTTGTCAGTCATAAGAAACTCTTCAACACACATGATCCGATCTTGCCACAAATCATTTTTAATCTCACTTTTGTTGCCAGCAGTTCAGACATTAATGGCTGTGTGTTGAGTTATTTTGAGGGGACATCAAATTTACACCATTATACAAGCTGTACACTGATTACTTTACATTCTATCAGAGTTTCATATCTTTAACGTTGTCCCTTGAAAAGATATAATAAAATATTTACAAAAATGTGTGGGGTGTACTCACTTTTGTGAGATACTGTATATTAAGGGATTGATTGTCAATAATATCAGTAATTCCTGATGTAATGTTAAAAGAATAGAGCCTGTCTCACACAGTTCTAAAACAACCTCAAAAACAGACTTACCATTTTATGTCATCATTCGTTTTCTCATCCAGGCCATTGGTTTGGGGATGATATGCAGCAGTGATCAACGGCAGAACAGGGGCTCTGAACGCAGTATGGATTAAAAAGGAATTAACCATCTCTCTCAATATAAAATTAGGATCATTTATTCTCTACAGAGGCCCCCATAGAATAGTGCATCCATCCCCTCACTCATGTTTAGACAGACGTAAGGCAACAGGCCAATGACATTCAGAACAGCAACAACATCAACAATTGTACAGCTAGTTTTAAAATTTAATAAAAAAGACAAACCAATTAGGTAATATTAATGAAATTATTAAAATGTGCAGATTAATAGTCAGAAATAATTTGCGATTTTAAGAGCGGAAAGGATACATTAAAACTCAATTACATTTATCCCTTAATAATATAAAAAGGTTTTTGAATTTTACATCATGATAAATGCGAACTATATGTGATTACTAATTACTGTTGACTAATTTCCTGTCTGGACGTTTCCCTCCTCATTGTTAAAAGTCATTATATGTCTGGGTGCCAGTCAGTGGAAGCACACAGACATGTTGGCCAGCTGTCATATTCATTCAGCACCAGCCCATCAAGTAGAGAATTCAGCACCACGGACAGTGACCTGTGTTACAATGACATCAGGTCATTGGCTCTAAATATTTTTCTAGAAATAACTAAATGGCTCTATTGTAGAAATTTCCAGCCAGAGTCTTGTGGTGCGTTCGTTTTTCTCTCGGAACTTGGAAATTCCAAATTGGGTGACATCACATCCAACAATCTCCCGTTCAAGCTAGCACAACTCGGAACAAACATGGCTGCCTCCATGAATACGCTGCTGTGTTGTTGCTTTATATTTTAGCAGTTATGGAGTAAGATTATTATTTCAGACAAATAAACAAGAAACAGGAACTAGTCAAACCACATTAAAAGCTTTATAAAGTATTTTAGTACATTCATAGCGATATTCTTTTTTCGAGAGGCAAACAAACTACAAACAAACCAAAAACACTAACAAGTCTGGTAAAAATCTGATATTGCATGTTAGGATACTGTTTACGGTCACAATATGGTATTCTCTAAATCGAACACGTGCAATTACATTAATAATTACTAATAATTATAAATAATAATAATAATAAATGGGCGGTATGGTCGTGCACTGGTTAGCACTGTTGCCTCACACCTCTGGGACCCAGGTTCAAATCTCCGCCTGGGTCACATGTGTGTGGAGTTTGCATGTTCTCCCCATGTCGTCGTGGGGTTTCCTCCGGGTACTCCGGTTCCCCCCCACAGTCCAAAAACATGCTGAGGCTAATTGGACTTGCTAAATTGCCCGTAGGAATGCATGTGAGAGTGCATGGTGTGTGTGAGTGTGCCCTGCGATGGGCTGGCCCCCCATCCTGGGTTGTTCCCAGCCTCGTGCCCATTGCTTCCGGGATAGGCTCCGGACCCCCCGTGACCCAGTAGGATAAGCAGTTTGGAAAATGGATGGATGGGATAATAATAAATTTAACAAAATAAACATTTTTAAGGATTTGTAAAATAGAATTAATGTTGAGTGTGTAAGCCGCCATGTTGAAATTACGTCACAGGGGCAACTCGGACAAGAAGATTCTGTCAGACATTAACGTCATAAAAGAGGCGTTTCTAATGGGAAGTGATGTTTTTCGTGACGTTTTTGTCCGAGTTGGAGTGAAATAATCAAACGCAGCATGTGTTCCTATTTGAAGAGAATATTCTATTTTTATTCTAAGGAACTACAGAAAATCAGCTCTGCATGTGATCTCCCCTTTACTGCTCGAGCAGGGCACACGCACATCAACAAGTGTCAAGGCAGCAAGTGCATGCAAACAACTTCTCAGGACGGTTACAGTATAGGACCTTCAGAAAGAGCCAGACTGCGGCGTCATTCAGAGATTCCATTGTCTAAGGCTTGCACTAAAACATTACAGCATATTTAAACAAAGTAGCATGGCACCTGTGTCAGAATCCCTCCCTGCCTTGTTCTGTTCTCTCTTTGTTGTCCCCATTTAGCCAGCACATGTCACTGGCCATCCTGACTCCTCTTTTGATTGTGGGTTTTAAGGATATCAGTGGGTCTGTGTTTTCATAATTGTCCCCCAGGCCACCATGCTGCTCAGCCCTTGATTCCAACTACAGTTGCAATCAGGTGGTTCTCAATCTACTAGGACTGTATAACAGGATTGGCCACCTGTTCTACCTTTACTCGTTCAGCCGCATTCATGAGTCTGGCCTATAGGTTATTCAAATTTTGTCCTGCCAAATTTACCGGACAGGAGGTGGACACTGCAAATGAATGTGTGAATACTCCAATACCTACATCTTTACAAGTTACCTGAAGTGGTTTGGTAAATGATTGTGAGGTTGGAAGTCCTTCTTGATGTCTGTTTGCAGCTCATCCACCAGCAACTGCACGAGTTGTCGCTCCCAGAGGGAATCCCACTCTCGGTCCGCTGGAGGGTCCATCTCACTGTAGCTGGAGTATGTTTCCATCAGTCACTTGGCGTGGGGCTCACAGAATTTACCAGGCTCCTGTTTAATCTGACGCACCTTAGTCCAGTCCATGCATCTGGGGAACTTCTCTGAAAATCTCTGGCAGATTCTTTGCAGCTATACTTGATATTGGGTACTTGCCGCAACTAAGTAATGGGTTGTTGAATCAAAGTCCCGTTCCATGTCAAAAATAACCCCATTTTAGGGTTTTGTTAAACAACTGGTCTAATTTGGATGCAGAGGTTCTGCACGGAAGGCCCAGTCTCTGAAGGGCTGTGGCATAGCGAGGCCTGTTCTGCCTGGAATCCGGCAGGTCACTGGCAACATCCCCCAACTCCTTCATCTATAAGGTCGGGAAACCAGAACGTTTACTCCCCCTTATGGATAAGGACATACCAACGTTGGGGCAACTCCTGCTGCCTGAGTCTTCAACCAAGTCCAAAACAAAAGTATACAATGTTAGGAAGGGTAATTCAATGGTATGAGACTGAAACTAGAAACTGTAAATCGGATGGAGTTAAATAGCAATACTGTGGAAGAGGCATGGGAATTTTTTAAAAGCACATTGTTGCAAGTGCAAAAGAACTTCATACCCGTTTCCAGAAAAACTAAATCTAGGAAACTGCAACCAAGCTGGTGTCATGACCTGCTTGTACGATCCTCGTGTGTGCCACGCCCCCTCATTAACCATGTGTGCTGCCCCGATTGTAACCAGCTGTTTTCTGTCAGTTTGAGTAGTCCTGTGTATTTAGTCCACATTCAAGTCTGTTTCCCCAGTCCTGTCATTGAAATCTCTCGCTGTTGGTACCTGTTTTCATCAATAAACCCTCATTCCCGACTCTCCGTTTCCCGGATCCTTGATTCCTCGCTTCCTGCCTGTTCGTCCAGCACGCGATGTCACAGGTGGTTTACTACGAAAATTAAGAATAAAGTCAGGAGCAAAAGGGCTTTCTTCCACAAATGGAAATTAACTAATGATTTCAAAATAAAGCAGGAGTATCTAAGTCTACAGGTTTAGTTAATAACAGTTATAAGGATGACGTTAAAAGTTTCTTCCAATATTTTAACTCCGAAAGAGCTCTAAAAGCTGAAAATCACTCATTTGCAGGATAGTAAGGGCCTTATAATTGAAAATGAAATTGATATAAATGAGTTTAATGATTATTTTACAATGGCTGTTCACAGTAGAATAGCTTACCACCATTTAGTACAAATACAACGATGTCTATGACCAATATATGTATAACTGAGGCTGATGTGGTACAAAGCCTAGCTAAGCTCAAAATAAATAAATCGCAAGGCCCTGATGGCATCTTATCTATAGTTTTAAAAGAGATGAGGGGTATTATTAGCCAACCTTTAACTTTACTATTCCAGAAATCATTATCTGCTGGTGTGGTATCTTCTGATTGATGTTAGATCATGTCTCATGTCCAGAGAGGCTACAACAGGATCTGGATTTAATTAGCGACTGGGCTCATACGTGGCAGATGAAATTTAACATAGATAAATATAAGGTAATCCATGCAGGGAGCAGAAATATAGTAAATATAGTAAAGTACAGATATTTTATGGGTTCCACTGAAATAAAGGTAGCTGATTACGAGAAAGATCTCGGTGTGTATGTTGATACTTCCATGTCCCACTCTTGCCAGTGTGGGGAAGCCTCTTTCCATGCTAGTTCGAACACCACTAGTTTAGTATGATGCCACTTACATTCTGTAAGGACATAAAACTTATAGGTCCTGCAGGCCCCAACTCTGATCAGCCTGCATCAGTCTATTTCAGAGCTCCGCTGGCCCAGGCAAGACTGGACTCAACTCGTCAAACCACCCCTTTTAAGGAAGGCAAATGCCTGCCGGCTCCTGAGAGACTGGATAGGAATAACTGGAGCAGCACAGAAAAAGCAAGACCTTTCACCCCCGGAGTGACCAGAGTTCCACAATCAATCCACAGCAACAACAGCTGTCAGCCTCCAGACACAGACACCTTTTCCACTATAAACAGGATAACTCAGCACACATAGATGTTAGGGACAAATACACGCATGTTTGGTCTCGTTTGAATAGGCATGAGACGAGGAGTATTATACTCTCAGATTTAAGGCAGTATAGCTTTTCCTAAGAGAAATACAGAAACTTCGGCTCAACCCACCAAACTGAGAGAGATTCTCTCATGGTAGAACAAGGGAATTACAACCACCCCCTAAAGTGATCTGATTGGCTGGGGACTTGAGAACCAAGGTCAGCAATGCCCCTAAAATTAACCATTGACCGAAATTAGTCAGTCTTCAGAAACATGCCATCACCTGGTCTGGATACTTAAGGAAGGGCTTCAGAAGTAGTCGGGGAGTCACTCTGTAATCAGAGCTCCCGCAGAGAACTGGGTGAAAGTCTATCTGTAGTCAGATACTTTCCACAGAACTTTGTTCACTCTCAGCTGAGGAATGTGATTGTTTAATATTGTATTTGTCCAAATGTATTTACAAGTATGTGTCCACATGTCAATAATTGTATATTGTAGTATTTTTAATAAATGTTGTTTCGATTACTTTATGACTGTCTGATTTGCTAACTTCTTCATAAACTTTCCAGATTGGACTTCTATCCTTATTAGGACTATGGTGGTAAATACTATCTTGCAGCCTCTGGGTTAAATCCCATTTATTTATCCGGGTCCCAAACTTGACTGCCCAAGTTAAGTTAGGTGGATACCAAAACTACACCTCTGGAGTTCGCACACGCTGATGACAGGTACCGGTCTACCCTCTGAGGGGCGTACACACTATGTTCCTAGGCACCGGGCATAGTCCCTGAGACGCTCACATGGTAAGACAATGGGTGGCATCGGCGGAGGCCCAAAGTAAACCTCGTACAACCTTTTTTATTTTTAACTGAGCAATTTTCTCTAGTGGAATTAAGCATAGATGCTAAATAATCCGTAATGCTATCAAGTTCAGCAGAATTCGACATTAGTTTGGTTGAAAACGATAGCTCAGGGAGGTTATCGATAAAGTTACTTGCTGTATTTGACGTGATTGTACGTTTGGCGAGTCGGGGGGCTAATATTTTGAGCAAGGGAAATATTGAACGCAATAAGATGATGGTCAGAGATAATACTGGACTGAGGCAGTAGAGTTGAATACATGATATGAAGACAACTGGATCACAACTGGATCACGGGGGAATCATAAGCAGGGAAGAACACACAGGCAAACAGCAGCAGCAACATTAAAGGCAGGACTGAGAAGCACATTTATACAAGGCTAAGCAGGGAGCAAACTAGAGGCACCTGAAATGAGTAACACAAGGGCAGGAAGGAGAGGTAAAACAAACGCGGAACAGGCATGGCACGTTATACCACACTAGGGAGGAAACGGGAGGTTCAGGAGGGCAGGGTGTGGCAGGGATCCGTTTCAAAATTTAATTTTGGCTTGTACAAACCTTGGTAAAAGCTGCAAAAGATCGATCAACCACTTTCTGAGCTATTGTCTTAACAAACAAAGCATCTGTTGGGGTGGCGGTGTCTGGGGAATACCATGTGTAATACACCTTGTGAAGATTTATATGTAAAACAAAATATTTTTTGATTCTATCACACATATAGAAATTATCCATCCATCCATTTTCCAAACCGCTTATCCTATTGGGTCGCGGGGGGTCCGGAGCCTATCCCAGAATCAATGGGCACGAGGCAGGGAACAACCCAGGATGGGGGGCCAGCCCATCGCAGGGCACACTCACACACCATCCACTCACACACACACACCTACGGGCAATTCAGCAACTCCAATTAGCCCCAGCATGTTTTTGGACTGTGGGGGGAAACCGGAGTACCCAGAGGAAACCCCACAACGACATGGGGAGAACATGCAAACTCCACACACATGTGACCCAGGCGGAGACACGAACCCGGGTCCCAGAGGTGTGAGGCGACAGTGCTAACCACTGCACCACCATGCCGCCCCTTATAGAAATTATTCTAGGTTTAAATAGTAATTTAGCTGAGTAACTAGGCTGAAATTCTAGATAGTTGCAATTTTAAGAATTATTACTATTATTCACAGCTTTTAAGCATGCAGTTGGATGACGGATGGATGGATATTCAGCCACCAGAAATGCCAATTGTTGTTAAGAGGATCAAAGTCTGCAAAGTAGTATGCAGGGTTTAAGGCCAGAACACAGCATACTCTCCGACAGAAAGCATAAAGTTCACTGGGGGAATTTCTGTGGCCACTGCCTGAACAGCATGTGTGGAGAATGTTTATGAGGGTCGAGCCATGCAGAGCTGCTGGCCCTGGCATGTAATGATGAATCACAAATCAGTTAAAAATCGGTGCAAATGCATGAAGATTTAAACCGGCTGATGTGGAAAATGAATCACTATTGTAGGAGTACTTCACAGTACTTTAACAGAAAAACTGGTGTAATATTACATTTGATTTCACAATGTGAGTTTGACGTCAGATGTCACTGCGTATCACGTCGACATCGTACGTCAGTTTTTGGTTTTGAGCGAACGCGAGATGATGAATGAATTTGAAACTGAGGACGGCACAGTGGTTAGTGCTGGCTTCGGTCCAGGGCCCTTTCTGTGTGGAGTTCGCATGCTCTCCCCGTTTTCGCCGGGGACTCCAGGTTCCTCCCACGGTCCAAAAGCATGCAGGATAGGTTGACTGGTGAGTCTAAATTGGCCCTGTAGTTGTGTGAGTGTGTGCGACCTGCGGTGTGTAGGTGACTGCCTGGGCTTGGTTCCTGTCTGCGCCCCTTGTTCCCGGGATAGGCTCCGGTCTCCCCCGCGATCCCAGTTGGGATTAAGTGGTTTCAGAAAATGGATGGATGGACGCACTGCCCGATCTTCAATTGGCGGTGTGGCAGCATATTAGCTTTCCGGTAATCACAAACGAGGAGGAAACAGCGAGAAAAGCACAGACAAGACATAAACTGCATGCAAACATTGTAATAGACTGATAACATACACAAACAGGTCCACTGGCACCACCGTGAGCTGAGTGAAGATTATTAAAAGGGCAAAGCACGCTAAAAAGCTGCACATGCAAACCTTAGCTTATTTATTTGATTTATTTTTTTTTATTTACTTATTTTGATTTGGGATTTTTTTCAACAGTATTTTATTCAAATTCAGTTGCACTGTTCACAACAGTGTCAACAGTTCAGAAAGATAAATATAAGAATATTTTTGAATATATTTGTCTGCAGCTCATTCTGCAAAAAATGAGAAAATTGAACTCAGAATCGTGAATCGTATCAAATGGTGAGTTGAATGTATCGTTACATCCCTAGTTCTTACAGTAGTACTATGGTATGGTGGAGCCACATGACAGGAAGGCAGTACATTGCGAAGTCTGTTAAGAACATCATTCGCACTGAACTGCCCTCCATTGACCAGCTGTACTTTAACTGCCACAGTAACAAGGTTCAGTCTATAATCCAGGACTCTGACCACCATCCACAAACACTGACTAGCAGATTCATGAACAGCTTCATTCGCCAAACAATTCAAACCTGCAGCTTTTGCATCCCCTGTAACAGTCATTTCCACGGCAGCTGCACTGTACAGCTGTTACTGCACTTTATCCACCACTGACCACGTATCATCCAGTTTTGTCCTGCTTTGTATCGCACTGTTTCTGCACCATGTTGTCTTGTACTCCCTTGTGTTGTTATGCACCATCTGTGTTGTTCTGAGCAGTGCCATGATGCAATATTACAAAAAGATCTTGAGGAAATGCAGAGTTCTGGAGGAGATTCTCACAGATCATGGCATGTGTTTATACTGAAGAAACTGTACAAATTGCTAGACATAAAACACAGGACTGGCAACTGTGGTACGTTTTAACACCTTGATAAAAAACTTAAAATCCATAGTAAGTAGGACAACCTCATAGAACCTTTACTAGTCATTGTTCAGAAGATTAACACGGATTAAAAACCATTACTATGAAAGCACGCTAATCAGTTAAGTTGATTATGTGGAGAGAGAGAAAAAAAACTGTCTTTGAAAAAGATCAACCATAGAACGAAGCTGCAGCATTGACACCCCCTAGTGGTGATTTGAAGATAGTTCTGTCTGTAGCAGCTAAGCAGTAGATTTGGCGTCAGGTGCCATGACAAACTCAGTGCTGCTCGGTTTGAACGGCAGAAGCACAAAAATAAAGGGGGCATCTACTGCACGCCCCCCACCCTTGAAAATGGTACAAATTATCATGCAACAGTTTTCTTAAGTAAGTCTTTTTGGGCGTCTGCAGAAACCTCCACGATGCGATTGCCCTGATTAAGAAGTGCGCAGCGGATACAATTTGGGATGCATCGTTCATCCGATTTATTAATATATAATTATTAGTATGTCTATATTATTTTAGGAACGTTACTTGACGAATATTTTTCATTGAGATTGATTCCCCGTTTAAAATTTTGGTGACACTTCATATTTTTTAAGACAGACAATTTGACGCATGCAATTTGCAGAAATATGTTGTGCCGCTATAAAGTACACAGGCAGCATGACAAACATAAGTACTCACTGAAGCCACGACATACGCCCGGCTGGCCCCAGCGGTACCCCTAAGAAGAAGGCTTTTTTCACAACCCACGACCATCACGAGGGCAAAAAAAACTGAATAGCCTAGAATTTAGTTAATTACAAGGCACATATTTATTGGAGCAAGAGCTCTAACATAAAACTACCTTGTAATTATAAAGTATTATGGCTGTGAACAATGTACAAACAGGCACAGAAAGTAAAATACTCCAAAAATGCAAAGAACCTAAATATTTTTGTTTCCACCGATTCACTCTTGATGTGTTAGGAGTCACAGTTCAGTAGCCTATTCTTCAGTATCTGCATTTAAGACCACCAACTGCTCTTTCTCCTCCTTCGCTCGTCGGCTCAGAGTATTGGACTTGGTAAGTAATGTTGCCCTTTTGGTTCCAGCAGCACTCTCTGCTTCCTCTGCCATGTGCTCAGCATCCTTTTGTAAACTCTCACATACACTTTCCAGTGAGACTCTCTTCCTCTTGAGTTCCTCAAGTTTTCTTTTTTGCTTTTCGCTCATCTTTCACCTTTGGTCAGAGGCGCTTTGGTTGCTCCCCCACACACTCTGACATGGTCGCATATAAGCCTCTGTGCAACAACTGTTTCCTCTGATAAGTTGCAGGTCTCCACCTCTATTCGTTCCACTTCGGCTTGCCCATAGGACAGCAGCAGCAAGTTCTTGCAGAACATCCAGAGGTCAGGATAAGGCCCACTAACTTTTTGATGTAAAAAGACATCAACTTTGGATGGTGCTGAAGGAATGAAGGATATAAAATCCAAGCCTTTTGCCTCATTGTGCAGGTGATTATCAGACTGCTGGGATATTGCATCACCTGTAATTACATTAATTACAGTAGATTAGATGCAGATCAACAATGTCAATACACAGAATCACATGTAGAATATGAAAGTGATTTATAACCCAATTTTCCTATGATACCATAAATGTGCAATCATTTTAATTTAATCTTGAGATATCTCTAGGCTCATCAAAGAAAATATAACTGGGCTGATGCTTCTTTTCAAACACCAAGAGTCGGTCTTCTAAATACTGCTAAAATCTACGTGTTAACACTATTCAGTTCAGGGACGGATTATGGGTTGTGTGGGCCCCTGGGTAAAACGTTCGCGAGGCCCCCCCCCACCACCACCACCTGCACCACCACCACAACCACCACAAGTCAAGGGCCCTTGGCAGCCAAACACCCTCCCTATAGGGTCAGGGGACCTTGTAGGCAGAGGATCAAAGAATGTAGGCCCTCTAAAATAGACAAACGAAAATACATTGCTGATAAGCGTTGCAAATTGTTTTGGGCTTGGGGCCCACGGGCCCCCTGCACCCCAAGGGCCCCTGGGCAGCGGCCCCGCTAACCCGGTTTGTAATCCGTCCCTGATTCAGTTAGATGTGAAAAAAGAAAAGCATAATTTAAAAATAATATTCTGAACTATCCTATTCTTATCCTATGATTTACCAGCAGATATCCTGCCTGCCAACCGATTCTCGTGCGCAAACTTCTGCATGAGATTTCTCCTTTTCTGCTGGCAGTTATTGTCACGATCGGGTACGGGTGAAGCGGCGATCGTGCGGGCAAGCAGGCAAGCAGGAAGCAGGAATACGGGGCAAACGGGAGTTTAATACGAGGACAGGGACCGGGAAACAGCTCACGCTTACGAACATCAGACATTAATGACAGACAAAGCAAACTGGGGAGACCAGGACTTAAATACACAGAACAAGGCAGCAGGAAACAAGACACGACTGGGCAGGATCAGGAAATCACACGTGGGTAATTAGGGGGCGTGGCACACACGAGGAGCGGACGAGCCGGGCATGACAGAACCCCCCCCCAAAGGCGCGCTACACCGGGCGCGCCAAGGAAGGGGGCGACGGACGGGACGAGGCAGAACAGGACCTGGAAAACAAGAACAGAATTAACGCACGACGGGAAACAGGACCGAAGCACAAAACAAAGCCAGGGACAAGACGTGCGACAAGAGCTGACAAAGGGATGGGAAGGCAGACAGACAGATCAGGAAGGGAGAAACAGAGGGAACAGGCGGAACACAAGGAGCGGGAGTGACGGGAGGGAACGACGGGAAACCAGGAATGGAGAAAGGAGGAAAGACAGGAGGAGGAGCAAACAAAGGAGGGACCAGGGCAGGAGAGAAGGGAGAGAAGGCGGGGGAACAAAGGGGAGCCCGTGGGAGCCCCAGCGGGCGACGGGCGGCAGCCGGAGGGGCCGCAGGCGGCCGGGAGGCCGGAGCCGGAGGGGACCGAGAAGGGGCAGAGGAGACAGGGCGAGGGACCCGCGGAGGGGCCAGGGAGGGAGCAGGAGGGAGCACCAGGGAAGGGGACGAGGGAGCTGGAAGGGGCCAGGGCGAAGGCACGGAGGAGGGGGGAGCCGCAGCAGGCGGCGATGTCCGGGGGAGGGCCGGAGGTAGGGGCCCCGCAGGCGACCGACCAGGACCCGGAGAGGGGAGCGAGGCAGGGCGACGAGGCACCGGAGAGGGACCCGCAGGCGCCAACCGAGCCCCAGCGCAGGCGAGGCAGGGCGAGCCAGGGGGCAGGGCGGGCGGGACCCCAGCCCTGCGTCTGTGTCCCCTCCCTTTACGGGACACAGACCCCAGGTCGGGGTCGAATTCGCCGGGGTGAGAGAGACAAAGTCACTGGAGGAGAAGGGACAGGAGCTGGAGCTGCTGCAGGCGGAGGGGGCGCCTCTGGAGCGCGGTCAGGGACTGGAGCGCGGTCAGGGACTGGAGCGCGGTCAGCTGGCCCGGGAGCCGCTGGAGCGCGGTCAGGACTTGGAGCGCGGTCAGGGGGCGCCTGCCCTGGAGCTGCAGCAGGCGGCTGCAGTGGGGGCGCCTGCCCTGGAGCTGCAGCAGGCGGCTGCAGAGGGGGCGCCTGCCCTGGAGCTGCAGCAGGCGGCTGCAGAGGGGGCGCCTCTGCAGGAACTGGAGCGCGGTCAGGAACTGGAGCGCGGTCAGGAACTGGAGCGCGGTCAGGAACTGGAGCGCGGTCAGGAACTGGAGCGCGGTCAGGAACTGGAGGTGGCTGCAGTGGGGGCGCCTGCCCGGGAGCTGCAGCACGGTCAGGAACTGGAGGTGGCTGCAGTGGGGGCGCCGGCCCGGGAGCTGCAGCAGGCGGCTGCAGAGGGGGCGCCTCTGCAGGAACTGGAGCGCGGTCAGGAACTGGAGCGCGGTCAGGAACAGGAGCTGGCTGCAGAGGGGGCGCCTGCCCGGGAGCTGCAGCAGGCGGCTGCAGAGGGGGCGCCTGCCCGGGAGCTGCAGCAGGCGGCTGCAGAGGGGGCGCCTGCCCGGGAGCTGCAGCAGGCGGCTGTAGAGGGGGCGCCTGCCCGGGAGCTGCAGCAGGCGGCTGCAGAGGGGGCGCCTCTGCAGGAACTGGAGCGCGGTCAGGAACTGGAACGCGGTCAGGAACAGGAACGCGGTCAGGAACAGGAGCTGGCTGCAGTGGGGGCGCCTGCCCTGGAGCTGCAGGTGGCTGCAGTGGGGGCGCCTGCCCTGGAGCTGCAGGTGGCTGCAGTGGGGGCGCCTGCCCTGGAGCTGCAGGTGGCTGCAGTGGGGGCGCCTGCCCTGAAGCTGCAGGTGGCTGCAGTGGGGGCGCCTGCCCTGGAGCTGCAGGTGGCTGCAGTGGGGGCAGCGAAGGCGGCTGCGCAGGCGGCGGCGGCTGCACGGGAGCGGGGTCCGCCGGCAATGGCGGCTGCACGGGAGCGGGGTCCGCCGGCAATGGCGGCTGCACGGGAGCGGGGTCCGCCGGCAATGGCGGCTGCACGAGAGCGGGGTCCGCCGGCAATGGCGGCTGCACGGGAGCGGGGTCCGCCGGCAATGGCGGCTGCACGGGAGCGGGGACTGCAGCCCTCTGGAGCAGTAAGAGCTGCCGCACGTCCTCTGCCATACTCACCAGCTCCTCGGGGTCGGAAGCGGGAGTAAATGCTGCAAAGCTCCTCTGGAGTCGCTCCGCTAGCCCCGCTACCTCCGGACTTACTGGAGGGACCAGTTCCCCCCAGATCCTCCAGAACAACCCCTGGAGGGCAAAGAACTGGGAGGCGCAGTTCACCGGCTTCCCTAAGTGAGGCGCGGGCAGCGCCTCCGGGGTGGTTACTGCAGGGGGAGAGAGCTGTGTGTCCGTGGGCGTTAACGGAGGGAGCTCCTCGGGACAGGCAATCGCCGGTCTCCTCCTCCTTCTCCGGCGCCCAGCGGCGGCGAGAGGTGGTGCGATGTCCTGAGAAACAGGCGGTGAAAGGATCGGCTCCGGGTAAGGGTAGAGGAAGGGCTCCTCGTCCTCATCCTCACTGGAGAGCCAGTACTTCCACACGGGATCGGGGTAGTGTGTGGTCAGCTTCCGGGCTGGAGGTAGAGCGGGTACTTCCCTCTCATTCTCCTCCGAAGTGATCCATAGCCGGGAGAGCGAACAGGCTCCCAGGCGGATCGTCTCCTCCGGTCCTCTCCTCCTTCTCCGGGGGCCTTTCCTTTTGTGGTCTGTCATTCTGTCACGATCGGGTACGGGTGAAGCGGCGATCGTGCGGGCAAGCAGGCAAGCAGGAAGCAGGAATACGGGGCAAACGGGAGTTTAATACGAGGACAGGGACCGGGAAACAGCTCACGCTTACGAACATCAGACATTAATGACAGACAAAGCAAACTGGGGAGACCAGGACTTAAATACACAGAACAAGGCAGCAGGAAACAAGACACGACTGGGCAGGATCAGGAAATCACACGTGGGTAATTAGGGGGCGTGGCACACACGAGGAGCGGACGAGCCGGGCATGACAGTTATCTGGCTGGTGTGCATTTTGTTTGGGTCCAAGCACGTCATCTCATGTACAATCGAGTACTTCAGAGGGCATTTATCCAAGGCCTTTTTGCACATTTTTGAGAGCACAATCTGGCAATTTTTTTTAATCTGAAGGACACCAAGGTCACTTCCACTGCCTTTGGCTCCTAACTGTCTCTGACAAAAAGATGGTTTGTCAAATTTCCAGAATCTTTCTGCACACTCAGCCCAAGGTTAACACTACCTCAGCTGTACATATCAAACCAGCTCAAACTCCATGTTATTCACATATTTTTTACTTCACAATTGTTTGATACATTTGTATGTAAAGATACCAGTGAATTCACAGAAGTCCCACCTTGATGACAGCCATTCCTATATCCACCTCCTTTGGACTGAGCCAGAGTTTTTGCCTGTACAACAGCTGTACATGTTGCTACACAACACTTAAACATTCTATTTCCTCAATGAACTATTTTTTTTGCAGCAAAAGCCATGAAGCAGCAATAAAATCTTTAAAATATGCTTACCAATAAATATGGTTCTCCCATTTAAACACATGTAAAGATAAACCATGGATATTTAAAAATCATGGGTTCGTTAATGAGTTTAAATGTTATTGAATGGCTTACCTTAAACTTCTCCAGTAAGTCTTCAGCGGTGGAGTGGCTCATGTACTGTGATCCCAGAACCAGGACTGCACTCGAGAGCCATTCTCATAATTCACCCAATACCTGACATGCACATCCAGTTGTTTTCTTTTGATGGTCCTGTTCATACTTACGTCAAACATGACAACGAAGCTCCCTTTTAATATATGGAGCGAGTCCAAATCGCGCAAGAAAAGCGGTTTTATCTTTACCACAAGTGACCCTGCGAGTCAGGGAACATCACCCTGGAGACGGTGTGAATGTCATCATTGGACGTATAGGAGTGATGTCGGCAAACCGTTTGCAAAGCCCATAGCACTTCTGCTTTCAGTGTGGGTTGAGGAGGATGTACTGAAGGCATTATTTGTCATGGGATCCGGAGACAATGCCAAAACGGGTGTAGGCCTATCTTTAGAGGTTGTACTTATCTCCACTGAATAAACATTTGAGGAAAATTTTTAGGTTAAAATCTGGGCTTATTCTATACTGAACAAAAATATAAACGCAACACTCTTGTTTCTGCTCCCATTTTTCATGAGATGGACTTAAAGACCTACAATTCATTCCAGATACACAATATTACCATTTCTCTCAAACATTTCTCACAAATCAGTCTAAATGTGTGATAGTGAGCACTTCTGCTTTGCTGAGATAATCCATCCCACCTCACAGGTGTGCCACATCAAGATGCTGATCTGACATCATGGGTAGTGCACAGGTGTACCTTATACTGCCCACAATAAAAGGCCACCCTGGAATGTGCAGTTTTTTGCTTTATTGGGGGTCTGGGGACTCAGAACCGGTCAGTATCTGGTGTGACCACCATTTGCCTCATGCAATGCAACACATCTTCTTCGCATAGAGTTTATCAGATTGTCAATTGTGGCCTGTGGAATGTTGGTCCACTCCTCTTCAATGGCTGTGCGAAGTTGTTGGATATTAGTGGGAACTGGTACACGCTGTCGTATACGCCGGTCAAGCACATCCCAAACATGCTCAACGGGTGACATGTCCGGTGAGTATGCTGGCCATGCAAGAACTGGGACATTTTCAGCTTCCAAGAACTGTGTACAGATCCTTGCAACATGGGGCCGTGCATTATCTGTCTGAGTGGCTGGTCTCAGACGATCTTGGAGGTGAACCTGCTGGATGTGGAGGTCCTGGGCTGGTGTGGTTACACGTGGTCTGCGGTTGTGAGGCCGGTTGGATGTACTGCCATATTCTCTGAAACGCCTTTGGAGACGGCTTATGGTTGAGAAATGAACATTCAATGCACGAGCAACAGATCTGGTTGACATTCCTGCTGTCAGCATGCCAATTGCACGCTCCCTCAATGCTTGTGGCATCTGTGGCATTTTGCTGTGAGACAAAACTGCACATTCCAGGGTGGCCTTTTATTGTGGGCAGTATAAGGTACACCTGTGCACTACCCATGATGTCAGATCAGCATCTTGATGTGGCACACCTGTGAGGTGGGATGGATTATCTCAGCAAAGCAGAAGTGCTCACTATCACACATTTAGACTGATTTGTGAGAAATGTTTGAGAGAAATGGTAATATTGTGTATCTGGAATGAATTGTAGATCTTTAAGTCCATCTCATGAAAAATGGGAGCAAAAACAAAAGTGTTGCGTTTATATTTTTGTTCAGTGTACATTGATTTACAGAATCAAATTTAAAAAACAAAGATACACTGATTTTATACAGATTACTAACTTTTGGGGATCACAATACAAATCTAAATATTTTAGACAAGTTACTTATCTGCTTATTGAATGGTGGGCGAAAAAAATATCTGTATAGTGTCCATTATCTAAAACCCCGCAATGACGTAGTTTGTGTTGTTCTTAAAATAATATTAACTTAAACGGTCAATCTGATTTTCTGGAGGAAAAATAATAGTTTTGATGAATCAACAGCTTGGGAAAATAGTCGCTAGATTAATTCAAAGAAAAATTGTCTGTAGTTGCACCTCAACAGTATAACCAGTGATAATACTATATAAATAAAATTAAAGTAATGGCACCAGCATAGACAGACACAGTAACAGTACAGAATGAGGTAACAGTGGCAGTGTGAGGA
Organism: Brienomyrus brachyistius; assembly: GCF_023856365.1. NCBI lineage: Eukaryota > Metazoa > Chordata > Actinopteri > Osteoglossiformes > Mormyridae > Brienomyrus > Brienomyrus brachyistius. The sequence goes on along the minus strand of NW_026042898.1, from coordinate 29,164 downwards.
AATGTCAGCGTCACTGGCTGGTTAACAGCAATGGGGAGGAAACTTGTCTCTAAATCTGGAAATGCTTGTGCAGATGGATGGATGGAAGGTGAAAAGTGACAGTGCTGGGTGGCTAGAGTCTCTCAAGGTGCTGCTTGCTTTTCTGAGGCAGCACCTGAAGACGATGCCTTTGACCGCCAGAAGCTGTGTGCCCGAGGAACTGGAAGCTGTTGAAGCCTCTACAGCATCCTCTGCGATGTAGATAGGACTTTGGGGAGTCATCCGTTTGCGAAAGTCCAGGATCAACTCCTTGGTTTCTCTAGCGTTGAGGGTGATGTTGTTATACATGGTGAAGAGCTGGGCCTACAAATCCCAGCATTCAAGAGGTGAAAATACAGACTTAGAGGGAATTTGGGAAAAGTGAAAAAATCCTCTTTACTCGTGTCTGTATAAATCTCACCAAGCGTAACTTTGCAGATTAAAGACTGGCTGAGAGTGTAAATGTAAACGCTGATAAGGAGTCAGGAACAAAGTGCTCATGTAGTGCACACCTGGGTCCAGAGGGCCCTTGTTCAGATGGAAAACTGAACAGGCATCTTTTGTGCTAAATGACAGCCGGTGCTGCTCAAGATGATGGACACTATGGGGAAATAAAAAAAAAAAGAGTTTTGAATGAAAAGACACACAAGAGTAACAGTGCAGCCTTGGTCACGTCTCCCCAGCTCATGACTGGACCAGGCTCCACATTGACCCCAAAACTGGCTTTACACACAGGAAACTCACTGAAACTCAACACAACATTGTCCTGATCTTGCCTGGGGAGTTTCACCTGGTTACTGAGATGACCGGCAGCACAGACAGTCTTACCAGCAACAGATATGCTATTAAGGGGTGCGAAGCGTCTGCTGCCAGCACATGGCTTTATATCTGTCGGCTGCATTTGCGCTGCTCCTCCCTCCTATAAAGAGGACAGTTGAACAGCAGTGTGAAGAAAGGGCACAGAAGCAGAAGTCAGTGGAAAAAGCCCCATTACTAACCCTAAGCCCAACTTACTGCAAACAGCCCACTGTATTTCATATGTCTGCTTCATATTTTCCATTTAATTGCCATAATCTCTGGCAGTCAGTGACAAAAGTTATTTACCCTTAAACAGTACTGAGATTGAGTAGAGTGAGGTACTTAAGCGGTATTATGGAAGAATAAAAGCTGAGTCCCATGTCCAGGCGAGATGCGTAGCTGACAGGCTGATGAATGTTTCAAACTCTTACCTCCACCGTACTGACAGGAACGGCGAGCTGCTGTGGCATCATGGCATTAAACTTCTGTTTCTCCAGGGAAGAAAACAACCAAGACCAACCTTAATAATCCACACACTTTGAAGACTGACATAAATGGTAAATATGAGACGTAAATATCATCCAACACTACCAGGTACTCAGTGAATACTCAGTCATGCAGAAATATAATCTAAAGTTATAATTATGGGGACACGTGGCTGTCCACTGCAGGTGACAATGTCCTAAACTCTTTCATACTTAAAGAACACATACAGTTATTACTTTGTAAGGATGCATAAAACTCCAGTTCAGTAAATTTATGGAATATATACTGCAGCAACTACTTTATAGTCATTTATTAAGTAACTGACTTATTTCTTCCCTGCGGGAACTTGTAATTATGCTGAAATAAAAATGTAACTTAACAGCGTTAAAAAGAACTCAGGAAACCAGCCCAAAATGCTTTAGTTTGACATGTGATCAAAATTCAAACTAAATTTCATAGAGTAAACTAATACATGATAGCATCCATGCAAAAGATCAACGGCAGAACAGGGGCTCTTAAGGCAGACTGCATTAAAAAGGAATTAATCATCTCTCTCAATTTAAATTTGGGATAATAATTCTCTTCAGAAGCCTCCATAGAATAGTGCATCCATCCCCTCACTTATGTGTAGAGACGTATCCTAAGGCTCTGGCAACAACATTCAGGTCAACAGCATCAAAAATTTCACAGCTAGTTTTAAAACTTGTTTTTCACTTTACGTTACAGCAAGTTAGTTAATATTAAATTATTGCAACGTGCAGATTAATAGTCAGAAAAGGTTTTTGAAATTTACATAATGATAAATGAGAACTATATTTGATTACTAATTACTGTTGACTAATTTCCTGTCTGGACTTTTCCCCCTTCATTGTTAAAAGTCATTATATGTCTGGGTGCCAGTCAGTGGAAGCACACAGACACCTGGCCTATTCATTCAGCACCAGCCCATCAAGTAGAGAATTCAGCACCACGGACAGTGACCTGTGTTACTATGACATCAGGTCATTGGCTCTAAATATTTTTCTAGAAATAACTAAATGGCTCTATTGTAGAAATTTCCAGCCAGAGACTGGGTTCCTATATGAAGAGAATATTATTATTCAGACAAAGAAAATAAACTACAGAAAACTAGCTCTGCATGTCATCTCCCCTTTACTCCTTAAGCAGGGCACACGCACATCAACAAGTACCAATGCAGCAAATACAGATGAACAATTTCACAGCTTCAGAAGAAGTCAGATTTCTGTGTAATTCAGAGATTGTCAAAGACTTCTGATAGAACATTTTCTGCACTTGAGTCTAATTTCAAGATAAATTGCACCTGGGTCTATTAAAACAAGGTGATGCTGCCTGACCTACCAACCAAGGCTGGGGAGGAAACATAGGAATACAAGGAAAGCAAGGAAGAAAAGCAGCCACCCTATCTCATGGTCACGGACACAAACATCAGGGAGTGTTATGAAGAAGACACCACACTTAGGACCATTGGTTTTACGCAGTGAATTACACCAGAGAGAGTTTTTACATTCTAGCTGTGTTATGTAACATTCCTCAGCCTTCAGCTTTTTTCCCCACACAATGCAGGACATGCAGGGGTGCCAAACAAAACAGTGGAGCTGCAGTGTAGCCAATTATTTCTTTCAGTAGTTTTAAGATGGTTTGTGAGGTTGTGTGTTAGAGATGGCGGTGAGCAACACTGAGGCATCTCAGGGAACCATGTTGCCCATATTAAAAAACATGCACGCATGCAACTCAGGCAATCCAGCATTTCTTATTTCAGTTACGTATGACACTGCATGTTGCGGTTTTACATGTTCACTACAAGTCAGTGGTTTTTTCCTTGTATGATTATGGCCACATTCACACCAAAAACACACTAGACATACTGTACAAGGCACTCAAGGGAAAAATTCTCAGAACACAAAGTGAATGTATCAACCGAAGAAGGATTTTTCCTTTTCGGAATATTCATTTTTTTCCATGTGGAACCACTGTCCATGATTCAATTGAGTGCATTCAAAGAATGATACATCAAAACTAATAGTGACAAAATATTCATTTAATATGCATTGTACATGAATGTAGGACTTAGATGTTGATGAATTTCTCATCAGTGAAGGGCATATACACTTAAGGGGTATTATGAAAAAAAAAGTTGAGAACCCAGAAGTAACTATCCGATTAAAGATGTAATCTGGTACATGTGCAGACCAGTGATGGATATGTAAATGATTCAAATTGCAAGGAGTTGGCATGTTTAATCACCAGACACAGGATGCCTCGTAGTCACATTAGACAGTGTTAACGGCACTTGACGGAGTTTGATAGGGTTGCATTGCGGGTTTACATGAAGCCAGGTGGTCATGTGCTGCAATTGCATGTGGGCCATGCGGATATCACAGTGGCCTGATATTGAAACCAATGGGCACGTGAGGCATCCACACACGTCGTGAAGTTTCTGGTCATCCAAGACAGACCACGCCAAGGAAGGATCGTCGGATTGTGCTCCAAGCATCACAGATCCCCATGACACCTGCGCCTGATATATGGACACAGCTACTGGACTCTCTACAACACCCTATATCATCGTGTCGCGATGACTGGCATCAGCTGGACTACGGGTTCACCGTCCCATGCATAGGCTGCCGTTCACAATAGCACAGAAACGGTTGCGTTTGGAGTGGTGTAGTCACTGGGAGGCATGGACTGATGGACTGATGACGACTGGCGTCCTACCATGTTCAGCGATACATCTCAGTTCTGCAGTACCACAGATGACCGTCATGTGCGTATGGTGGCGCTGCAGGGAGAGGAGCAATCCTGCCAATGCTGTGGAGTGACACACCACACTCTGACGGCACAGTGGTACACCAGTGACATCCTAGTAGTATCCGGGCCCAGGGGTGTGCTATACCCTACTGACATGGGACCAGCAGTGTGACCATACCGCCAACTCCGTGGTCCGTTTGATCTGATGATTATAATCATCGCGATACAGTCACATGCCCTTTCATCACATGCAGATTTCATTTTCACAACTTAGTCTGTTGCCCTTCACTTTTTTGCCACTGAGTTTGTGTTTTGACACTAAGTTGATGGGAATTGATTATTTAAGCGTCATCTAAAGAGCTTATATTAATTGGGTAAATTGCATAAGACTCACATGGTATTTTGAAAAGATTCCCATATGCGCTGATTAGCTGGGGTTGATCCAAGCAGCTGTGCACTTTTCTCCTGTAACATAAAAGTTTGCTTTTAGGACAGAAAACAAGGTTAAGACCATATTATGTAGTTTACATCTATCAAAATAAAACCAAAGTCACTGTTACCAAAAGAGTAACCATGTGTTATCAAATTTCCTAACATTTTGCTTCATCTTACTTTGGATGCCCATGGTTAGGAGAGAAGCAGAAATCTGCTCAATCATAAGAAAGACTTTTATTGCTACAGGGAGTGAGATCTTGTTGCAGGTGACAAGGCAGGATAGAGTGTGTTTAGAAAAATAATGAAGAGGGAATGTGAGTGTGAGCTATCGTGGCATCTGTGTATAACCCAATATGGCGGCATCCTTCTGAATGTAAATAACATAGCCGGCTTAATTAGCTTAATCAAGCGTAATTGAACTAAGGAAAATTTAGCAATATACTTTCCCTGCTTGGTGTGATAAATACAGCAGCAGCTGCTGGTGGACGGGCTACAAACAGACATCAAGAAGAAATCCCACCTCACAGCCATTTACTGTACCAAACCCCTTAATGTAACTTGTAAAGATGTAGGTATTGGCGTATTCACACATTCATTTGCAGTGTCCACTTCCTGTCCAGTAAATTTGGCAGGACGGAATTTGAATAACCTATAGGTCTGACTCATGTATGCGGCTGAAGGAGTAAAGATAGAATGGGTGAAGAATCCTGTTATACAGTCCTAGTAGACCGAGAACCACCTGATTGCTACTGTAGTTGGAATCAAGGGCTGAGCTGCATGGTGGCCTGGGGGACAATCATGAAAACACAGACCCACTGATATCCTCAAAACCCACAATCAAAAGGGGAGTCAGGCACGGTGGCCAACCACTTGGCCCGTTAAGCCACATGGTGGCCCGATGAGCAGGCAAACACACTATGGGCTAAGGGGTACAAGACAGAGGAGAGAATAGGATGGCCAGTGACATGTGAACAGGACAAGGCAGGGATGGATTCTGACATAGGTACCATACTACTTTGTTTAAATATGCCCAAGTGCATAGAATGTTTTAGTGCAAGTCTTAGACAATGGTATCTCTGAATGACACCGCAGTCTGACTCTTCCTGAAGGCCCTGAGAAGTTGTTTGTATGCACTTGCTGCCTTGACACTTGCTGATGTGCGTGTGCTCTGCTTGAGCAGTAAAGGGGAGATCACATGCAGAGATGATTTTCTGTAGCTTCTCAGTCCGAGTAAAAATAAAATCTTCTCGTTATATAGGAACCAAGTCTCTGGCTGGAAATTTCTACAACAGAGCCATTTAGTCATTTATAGAAATATACAGAGCCAATGAAGGAACCAGATGTCACAGCACAGTAACACAGGTCACTGTCCGTGGAACTGAATGAATAGGATAACCGGCCAATGTGTTTGTGTGCTTACACTGATTATATGTCAGGGGGGAAAATATTTATATCATTGTTGCGATGAACGTCATTCCAGCAAGTGGTTACGTCGTTCACGCAAGTGGTCATGCGGAACCAAAGTTTACTCACCTGTGTGCACCCGAGGGGAAGGCATTAACGGACGCACCTGCTCTTTATTTTGGATAAAGTCGGCAAAACGCATTGGTAGCGCGACAAGCAAAGGGTCAAATCTACACCAAGTGCTTCTGGAACTGTGCTGCGATTGTGTACTGAAAAGTAGACTCTGAACGGACAGCCGGTAAGACCATGAACCATGCGTGTTGGACTTTGTTGCAAATGTTATTTGTAGCAAGCACTACCTGTTGCGAGTGGGGTTTATTTCTTAATGGGGTGCGCTAATGAGGCATTGAGGCGCTGGTGCTGGCTTGTAACATTATATGAGTTGTGGTATTTGACTGTATTAGGAATAAATGGTGTGCTGTAAGTGTCTTAATGACAATATGTGGAATGCTGTTTTATTGATTCAGATGTTTGCATTAATGCGGTTTAAAAGGGGGGGTTCTATTTTTAGTTTATCTAAAAGTTAAATATTAAATCGCTAAAAAGAAAAAAAAAAAGTATTAAGGGTGAACTTTCCTTTTAATAATTCATATGGGCAGAAGTGTTAAACCTATTGTTCGATTGTCTAATTGGTTAGCTTTTCATTGCAATTTATTGCGTTGAGTAACTCATTTATGTGTTTCCCCAGTGGTTTGATCTTAAACTTTGATGTTTGGAGGAATTTTATTCAGAACAAGTTATGTATAATTGTGTGGAAATTTGAAGCTGAGATTGGTCATTCATTGTATATTTTGTGTGTATGTATATATATATATATATATATATATATATATATATATATATATGCATTTAAAGTAAAATTTTGTGTTTGCTCATAAGATAGATTGGTGAAAGTTGGTGTTTTGTGGTTTAAGGTTTTTCACCTGTAAATGCCTGGCTTGAGGAAAGCGAAGATAAAATAAAAAGGGATAAAGAGTCCAAAAAGAAGGCCTGGTTATTCTGAGTGAAATCCAGTTATATGTTCAGTTTTGGTACATCTCTATCAAGTGAGGGGTAAAGCACAGTAAGAATTGTGATCACTTGACAATCATTGAGGGGAAAAATGTAAAAATATATACAGTAAGGACAATATAATCGTAATTTAATGTATCCCTTCTGCTCTTTAAAAAGCACAATGTCTGACTGACAAATATGTCTATTATTAGCACATTTTAATAATTTAATTAATATTAAGCAGTACACCTATTTCCTGTAATCACTCTGCGTTAAAGCAATTTTTAAAACTAGCTGTGAACTGGATGCTGTTCTGACTGTTGTTGCCATGGTGCCTTATTTACTTTCAAATCGCATTGTCCACAACCTGATCAAAGGACCAAACTTTAAAATCAGTGCAGGGTAGTGTCGCAAGTAGTGATGCTTAGGCTTTAACCTATGTCCTGGAAAGAAAGAAAATCTACAAGCAAGATATTCTTGGATAAGAACGTCAAGGTATGCAACCTCTGGCAATAAAATTTTCTGTGCACAAATCAGCTCCACAATGTCTTTTAGCTGAAGGGTCAACTGCCAATCATCATCTGTGGGCTCTTTCACCTTGTCACACATGATCACAGGAAGAAGTCTTAGAAAATTCCAGTTCTGAACAGCCTGACCATAAAGCTTTACTCCATTGGAGTTTACTGCACATGGCTTACTCAACACATCAGAGCCACTGTACTTAAATTTCTTAATGCGTCTATTCAGAATTGAATAAGTGAACCACTTTTTTTGCTTGATGAAGTACTTCAGGTAAAGGGCTAAATCATAGGAAAGGATACCCTCAAAAATGTCATGGCCTAAACAAGGTGGCAGGCCAGGCATACAAACATCGAAGTAATTCAATGAATTAAAACTCAGATATTATACCTTCAACGTTTTGTTGTTCCTCAGACTGTAAAATGCATTTGGATCTGTTTGAAAATCTGTTCGGGTTGTCCGGCAATACCTGCAGAAATATTCAGAAAAACTAAAATTTTCTGTAAATCCACCGATATTATGAGACCCCAAATTGTCCCCTGCAATGCACAAAACAGTCCCTTTAACTTTTTCCTCTGCCACCGTTATTCCATTGTCTTCCAGGTCTTTTAAGTCTGCAATGAGCCTTGAGAAAACTTTGTCATGGCCAAAGTGTTTGAAGTCTTTTTCCTGACACAGCATTACAAGTGACATGTGGTCTGTACTTGATGAGGTGGTAAATTAGCCAGAGACAAATATACAGCTACTACTTTGTGCTGCTTTTTGCTGAACCTAATGGGTTCACCGCCTCAAAAGAATCTTGATATAGAATTAGTTTTAGACATGATGGGTTTTGAGAAAAGAACTCATTGTTTTTATATACCTGACCATCACTGACATCACAAAGCACATCAGTGTATGGTACGTATGTACCCTGTGCAGCACAATTCTGCCATAAGTCTGACTCCAGTAAATGTCTCAAAGTGTCTTTCAATGGAACATAGTAGGCAAACCTCTGTGACCTTGTTTCATCCCTTCCTAAGTACAACTTTACAGGTTCTGTGTATCTAAACATCTGTTTAAAAGCCCTAGTTCTTGAAAAATTGGTTCTCATTGGTCCTTCATGACTAATGGTGAAAAGGTCAGATTCCTTCACAACATCACATATACTACCAATAACCTCATCTGTTAATTCAGTTAAGTCACTTTTCAGGAATGCACTTAATTTATTCAAAGTATATGTCTGTCCTAGTTCATGTATGCTTAGCATCTCTTCAATAATATTTTGTATAGTTGATGCTGGCAGAAGAAACTGCCCATGTAATTTCAAGTAGAAAAGAGAAATATTTCTAAGAAAAAGGTCACTGAAATTTTCTGTAAGATGGACTTCACCTTCATCAGTCTCACTAAATCTCTCTGTAGGGCCTGTAACTAACGGTTCAGTTTCAAGAAACTGAGAAACTGTCTCCTTATTAAGATCTCTTATACTGTCCACAGAACATTGTCTGTGTTTCCTGGACATGTAGGCTGTAAACGACGATCTCACAGTGAACGTATGGTCGCATCCTGTCACCGGACATGTCACAACACGTCCTTCGGCTATATGTTCCTTTAAGTGAGCTGTTAGTGATCTGACATCGCGACATTGGCGCTGGCACATAGACATATTACACGTAAACACCGTAAGGGCATTTGTAGTATCAATATATGAATCTGTGTTATGTTTACGGTAAAAATGAGCCTTAAATTCCCCATATGAACGAAACGTATTGTGGCAATCTGTAGCGCCACACTTGAACACGCATCGTGGTTCATGACGGTGAAGTTTGACATGTAAAACATGTTCCCTAAGGGTTTGCACTGATGTTCCACAGAAATAACAACTAAACATTGTAACTGCGTGAACAAACACGCACTCTATTGCTGTTTTAAACACCTAAATGCTGTTTCACATCCCGCTTGCAAATCTAAGTTTTACATGTGCTGCCAAGATACGTTCATGCGCCGTCAACACGGTACATGCTACTCGTGTTTAAAACCACACACTGCTTAACACTGCTTAAAACGATTTAATTTAACTTACCAATTTGCCCAGACACATTTATTTTATTTTATATTCCCACTAGTTTGTAGATTTTTTTTAAATGTTATGTTTGTTATTGGGTGCTTTCCACTTCATGTACCCACATACAGCGCTGGCTTAAAGCAATACATTCTGGTCCTGACGCAATGCATTGTGGTTAGATTTTTATCGTCCGCCGCATTATGTCACCATGTCACGTCGTACAAAAACCTCGCGAGAGCAAGACAGATCATCCTGCACCTCTTAAGTGTTATGTAGTTTTGCCTGAAACGCAAAAATAAAACAAAGCAATTAAAGCCGATCAGTGGCTCAAATTCTGCTGTAGCGATTGAAGAACTTTTGTCGGAAGTTGGATTCGAACCCACGCCTTACTTCGGAGAACAGAATACCCCTTACTTTGAAAGGCCATTTTCGCTGCGCAGGAGGCTTTAGACCGCTCGGCCATGGGGCAGTTTCCAGTTGAACCCTAAGGAGTAGGTTAAGTCCAGCCTTGGCTTCCAAGCTGACGTTTTTCTACATATGTGCTTGTGTATCATGGACAGTAAGAGGGGGCAGGCAAGGAGAGAATTTCTCTCTTTGGGGATCAATAGAGTGTTGTTATTATAACGTCTAAAACGTATGATGGTCTGTCGATAAATCAATAACAATATCAATGAAGTCAATGTTTATCTAAAGGAATCAGAATTCAGGAAAAGCCAGGGGCCGGACCGAGTGTAGGGGGCGTGGCCAGAGACAGCCTGCTGACTGTTCCAAATCATGGGTGCATGTTACAAGTCCGGAACATATTTTAACTTAGTACTAACTTAGCATCATATTTGATCTGATTCGACTGAATATCCCAGGTTTCCATCTCTCATGCATCTGGTGTGACGTGTTTTCAGACTCTCAGGCTGGCGCAAAGAAATCTTACGGGAATTGAACGTCTCACTCCGGTCAGCTGACCAAAGTTGGTAACCTTGGTATTGTGTGTAGGAGATTCGGTATAACTATAATTTCGTTCTCCATTTACATGCCCGTAGTGTCTTTAACCGGCTGCACAAACTGGATCCGCCTCCATTACGACACAACTTTGCCCTTATTGGCTTAAGAATTTAGTCACATACATGACGTATATCTGCTATTTCTCCCGAGAAGCAGGTAAAGCAGTGGTAACTGCTTTGTAGTTAATTTACCTGGTAAAATTAAGTTTAAATAAATGATATAAATACTGTAATAGTACTCGTGAGCTTTGTTTATTTGTTATTAGTTATTGTAATGTTGCACTGCTTTATTTGTTTAATCGTCTAGTCTGTGGAGACATTCAAGTTAATCAAATAAGAATTGCACTGTACACTGTACATGACCATAAAAACTTTGTATCCTTGAAATAAATGTTTTTGATCTTTTCCTTGGCAGTTATCTTTTTACACAGGGCCTCTATGTACACGATAGTTTTTTTTTTCACGACTAACAGTATGGATCAGGAGTTGGTTATTGTAAAAGAAGTAATGTGCATGCAGGTGATATTTGTATAGATTTATCCACACCCTTGTAGCAGTGCTGCCATTGCAGTCAGATCTCGCAAACTAGGAGTATTAGTTGTCTTTATTTCTCTTTATTTCTTGACGCCAACCCTCTCCATTAATCCGGGCTTGGGACTGGCACCTACCTGAGCTGGCTTGCTCCCTTAAGTGGCTGGGTTAGGCTAAACTATATATATATATTTACCAAGACTACAATAAAACATCTCGAAATGTGTAGTCTAGCAAAACGCAGTTTAAAGAAGGTAGCCTACCTGGCGAAATTGCAAACAAATTAAGGGCGTTAGGCAGCCTTTCCAAACCGCTTATCCTACTGGATCGCGGGGGGTCTGGAGCCTATCCCGGAAGCAATGGGCACGAGACAGGGAACAACCCAGGATGGCGGGCCAGCCCATCGCAGGGCACACTCACACACTATTCACTCACGCATACACTCCTATGGGCAATTTAGCAACTCCAATTAGCCTCAGCATGTTTTTGGACTGTGGGGGAAACCAGAGTACCCGGAGGAAACCCCACGATGACATGGGTAGAACATGCAAACTCCACACACATGTGACCCAGGTGGAGACTCGAACCCGGGCCCTAGAGGTGTGAGGCAACAGTGCTAACCACTGCACCACCATGCTGCCCCCTAAATGGAAAACCATTAAATACAAAAGGAAAACAAAAGTGCTGTAAGACTGTATACTTATGTGTATGTTAGTAAAGGCTGTAGCTGACACAACGGACCCCACTAATTAGAAAGGGGTAATTGTACACATGTGGCATCCAGTATGTTCTTCTATAACAGTTTTTAAAAAAAAAAAAAAACTCACATTACACAAATTGGCACTATCAAAACGAGGATTATGGGGAAAATGGGGACTGTGATGGAGATTACATACACGTAGGCATGGTATTTAGTTTTTTTTAATCTGGTCACCTTCCAGAGTAATTGTAAACTAAAACCATCTTCACCCTATTTGATTCTTTATAAATGGACAATCAGTCGTGCAGTAAATGGGGGTATAGAGAGACACAGAGCTTGTCTAACAAGAAACCCTGGGAAGCTAACATTAATAGGGTGGGTATGGATAGCAAAACCATTGATACAGATTACAGATTTATATCTCACCTGAACCCTGGCGGGCTCCGTGCCAATAGGGGTTGGGATTAGGGTTAGTTAACTTAAGTAGTAATATTGATGTGTATATTCTCCTATTCTCCAGTCAGTGAATCGTGAAACGTAATGTTAATATGTTTCTATACCTATATGTTCTGCTTAAAAACCCATAAAGGCAAGCACAGTGTTTAGACATTCTGTTACTTAGACTAGTAAACACTAAGATCCTTCAGCTTTCAATTAACCTGACACAACAGTCTAAACAACAAATGTGTGCCATGTCATTTGTCATCTTTACATCTTGTATCCTTTATATGGTAATTGGATTTTCAAGGTGGAATTGCAGGTCGATCATTTTAAGGATCTAGATGTAAACCTCCCTGGTGTTGCTTTAATATTTTTTTTGCACAATTTGCTTCACACACTTCCTCCAGCAGAGAAGCTTACAATACTACACCCCACCAAATGACTGGATGATGCCTTTTTATTTAAGGTCTGGCTGTGAGCCTCGATTACCGATACACTATCTTCAGGCTCCTGCCGGGATCAGTCAGTATGGTGGACCTTTGGAGGAATGGGTACAAAACCATCAGGAAAGTTTGCAGGTGCTTCAAGAGTATGTGAAGGCTTAGTTGGAGGAACAAGCCACACCACGAAATCGGAAACACAATGAGTTGGTTAATGATTAGGGGTTTGATGAAGGTCAGCTGGTGTGTTTGCGGAACCATGTTCGAGGTAAAATACAGGATCATTGGGATGCCTGTTTGTATATGGTAGTTCGGTGTCCCCAAGATCAGGGTGCAGTTTACTCTGCAACTCCAATGGAGGGGGACGGGGTTGTCCGTCAAGTTCACCGAACAGAGTTGCGTCCAGTACCACAGGGGGTTGTTATGTCAGGGGAAGATGTTCTGGTAATGTCTCCTGAGTCTGGGTTGCCCACAGGGGCAACAGAAATGGAATCGGATGAGGACTCTGTGATTTTACGGGGACAGGGCTGGTGGGAGGGGTCGCAATAGAGCATCCACAAGTAGGCCTCGTATAATGGAGGAGGTTATGTCCCCCCCGAGGTGTAGAGACCAGTTAAACGTTCGGTGAGGTCCACCACTGGTCATCATACCAACCCTTATAAGTTACCACGGTCAGTGAATGATCGTTCGGTTGGGGAGGAAGACCAGTGGTTTGGGGATAGAATTCTTAGCTGTGATCGTTGGGTCATCAATTTCATTTTGGGGGATGGATTGTAGCCAGGCAATTATAGGCAGGTATAGGAACTGCAGTTCGGACTGGAGGCATAGCCGGGGCGAGATGGCTGTGCATGTTCCGATGGTAGGGCATATTGGCAAAGGAGCAGGCACGGGAAAGACAGGCAGGGTCCTGATAGATTTGGTGGAGCATCGGCGGGCATATTGAATTTGCAGTGTAGCAGCCTTTCTGTTTGCTTGTTTCAGGGGTGAACAATCTTATCCGCAAAGGGCCGGTGTGTATGCAGGTTTTCGCTGCAACTCCCTAATTAGATTTCTAATTAGAGGACTGATTAGCTGAAGAGTCCTCATACCTGGTTTTGAAGAGCTGACCTAAAGGTTACCCCAAAAACCTGTTTTTTTTTTGTTTGAATGGGGCAGTGAGTCATGGGGTAAACTACTGTTCTTTAGGGGTTTTCAAGGTGGAATTACGGGTCGATAATTTTAAGGATCAGGTTGTAAACCTCCCTGGTGTTGCTTTAATATGTTTTATCTGAGGTTGTATCGTGTATTATCAAGCCAGCCAGCTTAGTGGTCTCGGGAGCGGGGTTTAGTGGGAGCAGCTGGCTAGTTTTATTTTCTTTTTTGTTTGTGTCTTTTTCTTTGTTGTATGTATATTTTGGGTTCATTATTAGGCAGGCTGGGCCTTTTGGCACCTGTAGTCTGGGTGCTGGATTGCCCATAGGGGTCTTTTTTATTGCTGTGATTTGCTGTGTCATTCACTAGTGTGATTTGTGCTGGATGTGTTTTTAAG
>NW_026042898.1:0-10000 GCF_023856365.1 Brienomyrus brachyistius | reverse complement strand
TTTTTCTTGTGTTTTTTTTTCGCAATGGATATTAAAAATAAAGCAGTCCTCCGTAAAGGAGGGATGGTGGATGGAATATATATATAAAATAATTGTCACACAACCGGGGTGACATGCCTTGCCTGCTCACCCAATTTTAGTGCACCTTAGTTATTCATAATGACCATCTAGTCTCGATACACCCATAAATATATATGTATATATATATAGTTTTTTTATTAGCAATAAAAAAGAAAAATAACGCAGTTCTCCGTAAAGGAGGGATGGTGGATGGAATATATATATATATATATATATATATATATATATATATATATACATTTATATAAAATAATTGTCACACAACCTGGGTGACATGCCTTGCCTGCTCACCCAATTTTAGTGCACTTTAGTTATCCAGAATGACCATCTAGTCTCGATACACCCATGAATATATATGTATATATATATATATATATATATATATATATATATATATATATATATATATATATATATATATATATATATATATATAGTTTTTCTGTTTTTTTTTTGCAATAGACAATAAAAATAACGCAGTTCTCCATAAAGGAGGGATGGTGGATGGAATATGTATATGCATATATATAAAATAATTGTCACACAACCTGGGTGACATGCCTTGCCTGCTCACCCAATTTTAGTGCACCTTAGTTATCCATACTGACCATCTAGTCTCGATACACCCATATATATATATATATATATATATATATATATATATATTTATATATATATATATATATGTACATATATATAGTTTTTTTATTAGCAATAGAAAAGAAAAATAACGCAGTTCTCCGTAAAGGAGGGATGGTGGATGGAATATATATATATATATATACATTTATATAAAATAATTGTCACACAACCTGGGTGACATGCCTTGCCTGCTCACCCAGTTTTAGTGCACCTTAGTTATCCATAATGACCATCTAGTCTCGATACACCCATAAATATATATGTATATATATATATATATATATATATATAGTTTTTTTATTTTTTTCGTAATGGACAATAAAAATAACGCAGTTCTCCGTAAAGGAGGGATGGTGGATGGAATATATATATACATATATACATTTATATAAAATAATTGTCACACAACCTGGGTGACATGCCTTGCCTGCTCACCCAGTTTTAGTGCACCTTAGTTATCCATACTGACCATCTAGTCTCGATACACCCATAAATATATATACTGAACAAAAATATAAACGCAACACTCTTGTTTCTGCTCCCATTTTTCATGAGATGGACTTAAAGACCTACAATTCATTCCAGATACACAATATTACCATTTCTCTCAAACATTTCTCACAAATCAGTCTAAATGTGTGATAGTGAGCACTTCTGCTTTGCTGAGATAATCCATCCCACCTCACAGGTGTGCCACATCAAGATGCTGATCTGACATCATGGGTAGTGCACAGGTGTACCTTATACTGCCCACAATAAAAGGCCACCCTGGAATGTGCAGTTTTTTGCTTTATTGGGGGTCTGGGGACTCAGAACCGGTCAGTATCTGGTGTGACCACCATTTGCCTCATACAATGCAACACATCTTCTTCGCATAGAGTTTATCAGATTGTCAATTGTGGCCTGTGGAATGTTGGTCCACTCCTCTTCAATGGCTGTGCGAAGTTGTTGGATATTAGTGGGAACTGGTACACGCTGTCGTATACGCCGGTCAAGCACATCCCAAACATGCTCAACGGGTGACATGTCCGGTGAGTATGCTGGCCATGCAAGAACTGGGACATTTTCAGCTTCCAAGAACTGTGTACAGATCCTTGCAACATGGGGCCGTGCATCATCTGTCTGAGTGGCTGGTCTCAGACGATCTTGGAGGTGAACCTGCTGGATGTGGAGGTCCTGGGCTGGTGTGGTTACACGTGGTCTGCGGTTGTGAGGCCGGTTGGATGTACTGCCATATTCTCTGAAACGCCTTTGGAGACGGCTTATGGTTGAGAAATGAACATTCAATGCACGAGCAACAGATCTGGTTGACATTCCTGCTGTCAGCATGCCAATTGCACGCTCCCTCAATGCTTGTGGCATCTGTGGCATTTTGCTGTGAGACAAAACTGCACATTCCAGGGTGGCCTTTTATTGTGGGCAGTATAAGGTACACCTGTGCACTACCCATGATGTCAGATCAGCATCTTGATGTGGCACACCTGTGAGGTGGGATGGATTATCTCAGCAAAGCAGAAGTGCTCACTATCACACATTTAGACTGATTTGTGAGAAATGTTTGAGAGAAATGGTAATATTGTGTATCTGGAATGAATTGTAGATCTTTAAGTCCATCTCATGAAAAATGGGAGCAAAAACAAAAGTGTTGCGTTTATATTTTTGTTCAGTGTATGTATATGTATACATATAGTTTTTTTTGTGTTTGTGAAAACGGGTCTTTAATCGGGGAAACGGAGCGGGTAGAGCAGGACGGAACGCAGGCATTGACAAACTACAATGACGGACAGGGCAAACAGGTAAGACCAGGACTTAAAATAGGTCATGACTAATCAAAGTAATCGGGCAAAGCAGGAGACGATCAGGGAAGCACACGTGGGTAATCAGGGGGCGTGGCACACACGAGGAGCGGACAAGCCGGGCATATATGTATATCTATATAAAACCTCATTAATGAGGGACAGGGAACAGAACGGACAGACAGAACTGGCACAGGGGAAGGAGCCAGGACAAGACTTGACATAAGACAGGAAAGGCAGAGAAACAGATCAGAAAGGGGGACACGGAGGGAACAGGCAGGACAAAAGGACCGGGAGTGAACGAAGGGAACATCGGGGAAAGAGGAGCAGAAGCCAGAGGGACGAGGGACAAAGAGAGGAGGGACAGAGACAGGAGGAACAAAGCGAGGGGGAGCAGAGGCAGGAGGGACAAAGACGGGAGGCCAGGGAGAGAAGGAGGGGGAACCAAGAGGAGCCCGAGGGAGACCCAGCGGGCGATGGGAGGCAGCCGGAAGGGCTGCAGGCGGCCGGGAGGCCGGAGCCGGAGGGGCCGAGGAGACGGGGTGAGGGACAGACGCAGGGACGAAGGAGGGAGTCGGAGGGGAGACCAGGGAAGGGGACGAAGGAGCTGGAAGGGACCCTGGCGAGGGCAAGGAGAGAGGGGGAGCCGCAGCAGACGGCGACGTCCTCCGACACGCCAGAGCGGGAGGACCAGCAGGCGAATGAGGAGCCGCCGTCGGGGGGCCCGCAGGCAACCGATAAGACGCCGGAGGAGGGACCGAGGCAGGGCGACGAGGCCGCGGAGGGGGACCCGCAGACGACAGCCGACCCGGAGGGCCAGGACCCGCAGGTGCCGACCAAGCCCTAGCGCCGGCGAGGGAGGGCGAGCCAGGGGGCTGGGCGGGTGGGACCCCAGCCGTGCGTCTGTGTCCTCTCCCCTTATGGGACACAGACATAAGGACCTGCGGCCGGGGTCGGGCTCGTCGGGGTGAGGGTACCAGAGTCACAGGGGGAGAAGGGACTGGAGTGGGGCCAGGGACTGGAGCTGCAGGCTGCAGAGGGGGCGCCTGCCCGGGAGCTGCAGGCAGGGAAAGCGCCTCGGACGTGGGCGCGGTAGCTGCAGGCAGCGGAGACGGCTGCTCGGGCTCTGGGGCCGCAGGGGGCACTTATTTTATTATATAAAATAAGTGTCACACAACCGGGGTGACATGCCTTGCCTGCTTGTGGGATGAGGAAGACTCAGGGACTGGAAATGGGATTAAAACTGAAGATGTGCTCATTCCTTTGTGTATTTACAAATTTTCCTTCCGTCAGACATGAGGAGTTTGCTGCTATATTTGGCACTAATAGAGATTCTGATGCTGCTATTTTTATTGTCTATTAGTTTGTTATTATTTACAAGTTCTGTTGTGTTTTTGCATTTTTCTCTTCTGGTTAATTAACTGCTGTCTGTTTGCTGTGAAGTATGAGTGTGGTGAGTAAGACTCAGGGACTGGAAGTGGGATTACAACTAAAGATAACATGCTTATTCCTTTTTGTATTGTTTACAAATTTCCTTCCGTCAAACATGAGGAGTTTGCTGCTATATTGTGCACTAACAGAGATTCTGATGCTGCTATTTTTATTGTTTATAAATGTGTTATTGTTTCCAAGTTGAGTATTCAATAAATGCTAAATTGAGAAATTTTGTGTATCGTTTGTTATTATTAGTGTGATATTTTACCATGCAAATAGAGGGGAAAACGTCCAATTATCGGCCAAAAAAAATCAGCAGCATATATCGGCCATCGCCTGACCCTTGACTTGAAAAACCCATATCGGTCGACCTCTAGTAACAGTACATTCTGTCCAATTCATCCATCGAGTTAAGTCACACACCCACTTGAGGGGGCACTCCGGCAGACGTGAGGATGGGGATGTTCTTTCCGCTATAACATCCACTGCAGAAGTACATCTCGCTCCTGTTCACAGGGCTTACTTCAATGATGAAGCAGGGCTGGTTGTCTGGACAAGAAGTTGTCCTGCTGCTGGGTCTCGGTGCCGTTTTTCCACCTAAGCTTGAAGGTGGAAATGTGTTCCAACTTGGTCCCTGGGACTGCAGCATAGCCAAACATCGCGAGCAGCGTCGGCCACACCCACCACCAGAACCATCACACCGTCCTATACACATAAAGAAGAACTAAAACATAGAGTGTTGTGACAATCTATGCGTTAATGTTTGGCAGCATAGGTGATTCATTAAAATTATACCGAAGAATGGAAAATGTGATATTTAGAATATTTTTTGCCATTTAGTAGCTAATTTAAGCACTTACCCAATGCCTCAATTTGTTTTAGGTCAGTAATGTCTGAGCCAAAAGAATGAATCCGTATGAAATTTAATACAATTCACCCACTCCCACCCACACACAAATCTGAAATTCAATTTAAGACACTTCTTAAACATTAGTGCATTAACAAAAAAGGAAAATCTTAAGAGATTCAGTAGGATTTTCTATGTTAGACTTAAGCTAATAGTTCAATAGTTTTTACATATTTCAATATACCAATTTGACTTTAATGTTGAAACAGATGCTAAAACATGGAATAATTTCATAACTAGAGAAACATGTTATTCACAAACACTAGCAAAGGTAGCTTATAGTTAAGCTTACTTAAGTCAGCAAGTCAGGCTACAGTGTGTAAGAATAGTCGTAAACGATAATTTGTCTCAGTCTTACATGACAGAATAAGTAAACAGAAAATATAAAATGGCTGAAACAGCGTCATTAACGCCAGCTACAGTAGAGGCGCAGAAAAGGTGTCATGACTGAAGTATTCCCAAACTCTGGAAGACCGTATGCGAGCCTTTTTTGCCGCGTGTTTCTCCAGAGGCTCCGGAGCTCCGCTGGTTGACACAGCCATGTTGGTTCATGTGCAGGGGGACGAGCGGCAAATTTCTTTTTTGCAGGGTGGTAGGTGATGTCTCATTAATATTTATGAGAGAAGTGCTACATGATTGGCCAGTGCATGCCTTACAAAATGGTGCGGCACTGCATCCAAGCCTGCGGCACTCAGAGTCACAAATACAGTGGAAACCATTTGTAGTAATTACGTCTGTCTGGCTGATTTCCAACTAATTGATATTTGTATATTTATTACATGAATATAAGGTAATATAAGGTAATAGAAGAGGTATTTAATGGTTTTCCATCTGAGGAATTTGCAAAAAACTGCAGTGCATGATGGGTCGGACCTAAAGGCTGCCTTAACGTCCTCATCTGTATGACGACATACATCAAGACTAGGAAGGTGCATAATGTTCATGTCTGGTTGCGTTTGTTGGTCCAGAAAGTAATTCAATTTCGCCATGTAGGTTACGTTCTTAAAACTGCTTGGATATAGCCCGATTATATGCTGTGGGCCTTTTAATTTCTTTGTTTACCAGGTAGGCTACCTTCTTTAAACTGCGTTTTGTTAGACTACATATTTAGGGAGGTCTTTATAAATTTATAGTAGTCTTCATAAATATGTACATAGTTTAGCCTAACCCAGCCACTTAAGGAGAAAGCCAGCTCAACTAGGTGTCGGTCCCAAGCCCGGATTAATGGGGAGGGTTGGCGTCAAGAAATAAAGAGACTGTATCTTCACTGCATGACTGATGTCAAAATGTGTGAAATATGTGGTTGTATTAATAAATGCATTAAAGTAGGTTAATGATTCTGTGCTGTCTAAATTGTATAGAAAATTTCTACGTATAGCCAAACAAATCTCCTCCTGTTTGAAAAGGCATAGAAAAAGCAATTTAGCCACTAAAACTTTACAGTTTTTGTGAGGGACAGTCGAATTCTCTCGTTTCTCTCGTCAAGTTTTTTTGTGATCCTGCACCTACACTTTGCCGGCCCCAGGAGGATGGGCTCCCCCTTTGAGTTTGGTCCCTCCCAAGGTTTCTTCCTTCTTGGGAGTTTTTCCATGCTATCGGCGCCTATGGCTTACTCACTGGGGGCTTTGGGTGGGCATGATATAAAGCAAAGCATTTTCCCTCCCAGTTTCCTCCTCTGGTCCACATTGCAGGACCATCAGCCATCAGAAACAGCCAGACGGTCTCCTTCAGCTTCTTTAGTGTCCTTGGAAGCCAAGGCAGTTTTAGGTCTGAGAAGAGGTTTATCAGAAGGACACATATTACGTCGTTTGTCCTGAAATGTAACATGGGGAGGAAAAGTTAAGCGGTTTAGTCAGATTGGAGTCGTTTATTCAGCAGTGGCAGCGCCAGTGACTTAATGCTACAGGTGCTATAGGGGAGTGAGATTATTTAGACCGGGTGCTTTAGCTTTTCAGCTTATGTAGATGGTGTATAGAAGCACACAGCACGATAAGCTACAGCATGGATAAAATAGGATAAAATATAAAATTCTAACGTCTAGCTCACAGAGCCTCTATGTGTACTTTGAAGAAAAAATACACTACAAGTATGCTGTAAAAACCGCAAAAATGTCTTACACAATATACAGATTTTACAGATAGTTAAAGAAAAAATGAAACCAATATTTTGGGGGTGCTGTGGGGGTACTATGGTCATTGGAGGAGGAGCTAGAGCCCCCCCCCCCAAGCTTTTCTTGGTGCTGCCACTGTTGTTCAGATTAAAAGTAACATTGTCATTAATAAACAGTACTCTGATCAAATTTTTGCATGTACAAACACAATCAAAGTTTAACCACATGTTTAGACACAATTCACACACCTGTTACATTTCCATAATGCTAAGACTCTCTACACTTACTTCATCCACTTTCTTGTTTGGTACACAGTCATTTGATGGATGTGTAAGATCATTACCAGACCGTCTGCTGCAAACTCTACAGTTAATGAATGGCTGCAAAAACACACAGACACACAAAAACAGTATTTAAAGAGTGGTGGGCAATAAATACAGTGAGAGAAGGTGTAGTAAAGATATATCTAATGATTTAAGGCAGAGCTGCTGGAGTGCAGGGTTTAATGACACAGAACAATTTTAGAGGAAAGAGCTTCCAAAGCAGGGTCACCATAAGGCTATATTATACAAAGCAAGTTCATCTAAAAGTATGAACAACAAATCCCGTTTAACTGAACACTGCTCTGTATTAAAATACTGTCCTCCGATCAAGCTAAGTGGTCCTGTAGTTCACTATTTAAAGAGGTAAATTTAAAGGGTAATTCACACTGCACATCTACCCTGCTCTGACCAGGTTTAATTACTGGCTTTCTAATTAAAACAAGAGTTAAGTCCTGCCCTTTCACCACAAAAACACCACACTGCCATTTAAGGCTGATTTCAACAATGAGTTTTAGTTAACCTGGCTCGATTGAGTTAACTCTGGGTATGTAAAACCCGCTTTGTAGTACAGCCCACAGGTCTTTAAATAAGGCCAGCTAGGGTTCATAGCTCGAAGCATAATCTACAGGTCACCCCTCAGATGATTAGCATTTGCTTCTGCCTGGTAATCCAGCCTTTAAGCCTGTAAACCTACTAAAATTTGAGAATAAGGTGAAGGAACTGGCTCTTTGAGGCCACCTATGTATTTGTTACTTTATTGTTGGCTAACTTTCCCCCGCAGGGCATCAAAAAAGTTAACATGAACCTAAATTAATTTGCTAACTGATATGTCCAATGCTCACAGTCACAGTGACTCTTTACTTACCCTCTTGTCCATGAAAATACAGTCAGCCCGATGGTCTGTTGCAGTTGACTTTGGACATTTTGTTGCTCTCAAGAGAATCTCAATGTCAATGTATTCACTGCTGATCTAAATCACATAAACACGTTATATACAAAATTGCCTACAACTGTTTTAAAGGCAATATAACAAACAATAATCACCCAAAAAATGGCAAACTGTCACAGACTTGACTGCAGCAGATTCAGAGAGAAACTGTGAGAAGGTAAAATTGACCAGGGCTGAGATATACAACCATCACTTTCATTGTGAAGAGACATTAAGCATCATATGCATTGAAATTAAAACATCAAAATCAATGTGATACTCATTAGTTCAGCTTGCAGATGATGAAAGTTTCACACTTTTGTAAACACTTTCTCAGCAGTTACCTTCGGACGGCCCTGGATGTTATAGAAATTCATGTGCTGACGGGTTCCTTGATGAGCATTTTCGACTGCGAGTTTAATGGCCGTCTTGTGAGTGCAGGGAGACTGTGGTAATCTTGCTGGGCCTCTGTGGAGATAAGCAGAGCTCCATAAGCCAAAACCAGAAGCAGCAGGCGGGTCATCTTCCTCTCAGCTTTGAAGGGAGAAGCAGGACTGAGGACACTGATCTGTGGTCCCCTTATCCAGCACGTCCAGGGGCGTGTCCTTCACTCGAAACAAACAGACCTTTGAACAACATTGGAAAACTCTTCAGGATGAATTGAGGCAGGTGGTCAAGTGGGTTTATTGTTATTTCAGCAATATACACAGTACACAGTGAAAGGAAACATTGTTCCTCCTGGACCACGGTGCAACACAAAGAAGAAAAACAGAAACAACACAAGATGACACAAGTGCGGGCAAGATAGAACTATACAGAGTGAAAGGAGCACAAACAGAGGGAGAAAGTGCAAGATAAACACAAGAGCAACAATACAATACTACAGGACAAGACAGCGCAGTCAAGAACACAGAGTGCAGCCAGAGCTAACCTGAATAGGGGCATCAAGGTTGCCAGGCAGGCAGAGAAACAGAAAATAGAGGTCTACTTCACATACAACAACCCACAGTGGGTGTGGCAGGGAATACAACACATTACAAACTTCAAAGGCAACAACACCGTCACTGTTAACAGCAACGCCCTTTTAGCAAAGGAGCTAAACAGCTTCTTTGCTCGTCTGGAGGAACACAGAGCAGACATAGCCACACTGCCCCCTCCCCCAATCTCCAGCACTCACAGACTCCCTCTGCAGGAACACCACGCGAGAAGGCACATTGCATCTCTAGGTGTGTGGAGTTTAAGACAAGGCAAGTGATGCTACGATAATATAATTCCTTGGTAAGACCCCACCTAGAATATTGTGTGCGGGTTTGGTTACCATACCTTAAGAAGGACATTGCTGCCTTGGAAAAGGTGCAACGTAGGGCAACGAGAATGATTCCTGGTCTTAGAGGAATGTCTAATGAGGAGAGGTTAGCTGAGCTGAATCTGTTTAGCCTCGAGCAAAGGAGACTAAAGGGGGACATAATCCAGGTGTTTAAGATTCTAACAGGTCTGGATGCTGTTCAGCCAAATGGCTATTTCAATGTTAGTTTAAATACCAGAACTCGTGGCCATAAGTGGAAATTAGCTGGAGAACATTTTAAAACGAATTTGATGAAGCATTTCTGTACACAGCGTGTAGTTAGAGTATGGAATAGTCTTCCTGTTATTGTAACACAAGCTAAAACCCTGGGTTCTTTTAAATCAGAGCTAGATAAGATTTTTGAGCTATTAGCTAAGTTCTCCTCAAAGGAGCTTGATGGGCCGAATGGCCTCCTCTCATTTGTAAATCTCTTT
>NW_026042897.1:0-80259 GCF_023856365.1 Brienomyrus brachyistius | reverse complement strand
GCAACTTAGTTATCCATAATGACCAACTAGTCTCGATACACCCATATATATATATATATATGTACATATATATAGTTTTTTTATTAGCAATAGAAAAGAAAAATAACGCAGTTCTCCGTAAAGGAGGGATGGTGGATGGAATATATACATACATATATATAAAATAATTGTCACACAACCTGGGTGACATGCCTTGCCTGCTCACCCAATTTTAGTGCAACTTAGTTATCCATAATGACCAACTAGTCTCGATACACCCATAAATATATATGTATATATATATATATATATATATAGTTTTTTTATTTTTTTCGTAATGGACAATAAAAATAACGCAGTTCTCCGTAAAGGAGGGATGGTGGATGGAATATATATATACATATATACATTTATATAAAATAATTGTCACACAACCTGGGTGACATGCCTTGCCTGCTCACCCATTTTTAGTGCACCTTAGTTATCCATACTGACCATCTAGTCTCGATACACCCATAAATATATATACTGAACAAAAATATAAACGCAACACTTTTTGCCTGTACAACAGCTGTACATGTTGCTACACAACACTTAAACATTCTATTTCCTCAATGAACTATTTTTTTTGCAGCAAAAGCCATGAAGCAGCAATAAAATCTTTAAAATATGCTTACCAATAAATATGGTTCTCCCATTTAAACACATGTAAAGATAAACCATGGATATTTAAAAATCATGGGTTCGTTAATGAGTTTAAATGTTATTGAATGGCTTACCTTAAACTTCTCCAGTAAGTCTTCAGCGGTGGAGTGGCTCATGTACTGTGATCCCAGAACCAGGACTGCACTCGAGAGCCATTCTCATAATTCACCCAATACCTGACATGCACATCCAGTTGTTTTCTTTTGATGGTCCTGTTCATACTTACGTCAAACATGACAACGAAGCTCCCTTTTAATATATGGAGCGAGTCCAAATCGCGCAAGAAAAGTGGTTTTATCTTTACCACAAGTGACCCTGCGAGTCAGGGAACATCACCCTGGAGACGGTGTGAATGTCATCATTGGACGTATAGGAGTGATGTCGGCAAACCGTTTGCAAAGCCCATAGCACTTCTGCTTTCAGTGTGGGTTGAGGAGGATGTACTGAAGGCATTATTTGTCATGGGATCCGGAGACACTGCCAAAACGGGTGTAGGCCTATCTTTAGAGGTTGTACTTATCTCCACTGAATAAACATAAATCTGGGCTTATTCTATACTGAACAAAAATATAAACGCAACACTCTTGTTTCTGCTCCCATTTTTCATGAGATGGACTTAAAGACCTACAATTCATTCCAGATACACAATATTACCATTTCTCTCAAACATTTCTCACAAATCAGTCTAAATGTGTGATAGTGAGCACTTCTGCTTTGCTGAGATAATCCATCCCACCTCACAGGTGTGCCACATCAAGATGCTGATCTGACATCATGGGTAGTGCACAGGTGTACCTTATACTGCCCACAATAAAAGGCCACCCTGGAATGTGCAGTTTTTTGCTTTATTGGGGGTCTGGGGACTCAGAACCGGTCAGTATCTGGTGTGACCACCATTTGCCTCATACAATGCAACACATCTTCTTCGCATAGAGTTTATCAGATTGTCAATTGTGGCCTGTGGAATGTTGGTCCACTCCTCTTCAATGGCTGTGCGAAGTTGTTGGATATTAGTGGGAACTGGTACACGCTGTCGTATACGCCGGTCAAGCACATCCCAAACATGCTCAACGGGTGACATGTCCGGTGAGTATGCTGGCCATGCAAGAACTGGGACATTTTCAGCTTCCAAGAACTGTGTACAGATCCTTGCAACATGGGGCCGTGCATCATCTGTCTGAGTGGCTGGTCTCAGACGATCTTGGAGGTGAACCTGCTGGATGTGGAGGTCCTGGGCTGGTGTGGTTACACGTGGTCTGCGGTTGTGAGGCCGGTTGGATGTACTGCCATATTCTCTGAAACGCCTTTGGAGACGGCTTATGGTTGAGAAATGAACATTCAATGCACGAGCAACAGATCTGGTTGACATTCCTGCTGTCAGCATGCCAATTGCACGCTCCCTCAATGCTTGTGGCATCTGTGGCATTTTGCTGTGAGACAAAACTGCACATTCCAGGGTGGCCTTTTATTGTGGGCAGTATAAGGTACACCTGTGCACTACCCATGATGTCAGATCAGCATCTTGATGTGGCACACCTGTGAGGTGGGATGGATTATCTCAGCAAAGCAGAAGTGCTCACTATCACACATTTAGACTGATTTGTGAGAAATGTTTGAGAGAAATGGTAATATTGTGTATCTGGAATGAATTGTAGATCTTTAAGTCCATCTCATGAAAAATGGGAGCAAAAACAAAAGTGTTGCGTTTATATTTTTGTTCAGTGTATGTATATGTATACATATAGTTTTTTTTGTGTTTGTGAAAACGGGTCTTTAATCGGGGAAACGGAGCGGGTAGAGCAGGACGGAACGCAGGCATTGACAAACTACAATGACGGACAGGGCAAACAGGTAAGACCAGGACTTAAAATAGGTCATGACTAATCAAAGTAATCGGGCAAAGCAGGAGACGATCAGGGAAGCACACGTGGGTAATCAGGGGGCGTGGCACACACGAGGAGCGGACAAGCCGGGCATATATGTATATCTATATAAAACCTCATTAATGAGGGACAGGGAACAGAACGGACAGACAGAACTGGCACAGGGGAAGGAGCCAGGACAAGACTTGACATAAGACAGGAAAGGCAGAGAAACAGATCAGAAAGGGGGACACGGAGGGAACAGGCAGGACAAAAGGACCGGGAGTGAACGAAGGGAACATCGGGGAAAGAGGAGCAGAAGCCAGAGGGACGAGGGACAAAGAGAGGAGGGACAGAGACAGGAGGAACAAAGCGAGGGGGAGCAGAGGCAGGAGGGACAAAGACGGGAGGCCAGGGAGAGAAGGAGGGGGAACCAAGAGGAGCCCGAGGGAGACCCAGCGGGCGACGGGAGGCAGCCGGAAGGGCTGCAGGCGGCCGGGAGGCCGGAGCCGGAGGGGCCGAGGAGACGGGGTGAGGGACAGACGCAGGGACGAAGGAGGGAGTCGGAGGGGAGACCAGGGAAGGGGACGAAGGAGCTGGAAGGGACCCTGGCGAGGGCAAGGAGAGAGGGGGAGCCGCAGCAGACGGCGACGTCCTCCGACACGCCAGAGCGGGAGGACCAGCAGGCGAATGAGGAGCCGCCGTCGGGGGGGCCCGCAGGCAACCGATAAGACGCCGGAGGAGGGACCGAGGCAGGGCGACGAGGCCGCGGAGGGGGACCCGCAGACGACAGCCGACCCGGAGGGCCAGGACCCGCAGGTGCCGACCAAGCCCTAGCGCCGGCGAGGGAGGGCGAGCCAGGGGGCTGGGCGGGTGGGACCCCAGCCGTGCGTCTGTGTCCTCTCCCCTTATGGGACACAGACATAAGGACCTGCGGCCGGGGTCGGGCTCGTCGGGGTGAGGGTACCAGAGTCACAGGGGGAGAAGGGACTGGAGTGGGGCCAGGGACTGGAGCTGCAGGCTGCAGAGGGGGCGCCTGCCCGGGAGCTGCAGGCAGGGAAAGCGCCTCGGACGTGGGCGCGGTAGCTGCAGGCAGCGGAGACGGCTGCTCGGGCTCTGGGGCCGCAGGGGGCACTTATTTTATTATATAAAATAAGTGTCACACAACCGGGGTGACATGCCTTGCCTGCTTGTGGGATGAGGAAGACTCAGGGACTGGAAATGGGATTAAAACTGAAGATGTGCTCATTCCTTTGTGTATTTACAAATTTTCCTTCCGTCAGACATGAGGAGTTTGCTGCTATATTTGGCACTAATAGAGATTCTGATGCTGCTATTTTTATTGTCTATTAGTTTGTTATTATTTACAAGTTCTGTTGTGTTTTTGCATTTTTCTCTTCTGGTTAATTAACTGCTGTCTGTTTGCTGTGAAGTATGAGTGTGGTGAGTAAGACTCAGGGACTGGAAGTGGGATTACAACTAAAGATAACATGCTTATTCCTTTTTGTATTGTTTACAAATTTCCTTCCGTCAAACATGAGGAGTTTGCTGCTATATTGTGCACTAACAGAGATTCTGATGCTGCTATTTTTATTGTTTATAAATGTGTTATTGTTTCCAAGTTGAGTATTCAATAAATGCTAAATTGAGAAATTTTGTGTATCGTTTGTTATTATTAGTGTGATATTTTACCATGCAAATAGAGGGGAAAACGTCCAATTATCGGCCAAAAAAAATCAGCAGCATATATCGGCCATCGCCTGACCCTTGACTTGAAAAACCCATATCGGTCGACCTCTAGTAACAGTACATTCTGTCCAATTCATCCATCGAGTTAAGTCACACACCCACTTGAGGGGGCACTCCGGCAGACGTGAGGATGGGGATGTTCTTTCCGCTATAACATCCACTGCAGAAGTACATCTCGCTCCTGTTCACAGGGCTTACTTCAATGATGAAGCAGGGCTGGTTGTCTGGACAAGAAGTTGTCCTGCTGCTGGGTCTCGGTGCCGTTTTTCCACCTAAGCTTGAAGGTGGAAATGTGTTCCAACTTGGTCCCTGGGACTGCAGCATAGCCAAACATCGCGAGCAGCGTCGGCCACACCCACCACCAGAACCATCACACCGTCCTATACACATAAAGAAGAACTAAAACATAGAGTGTTGTGACAATCTATGCGTTAATGTTTGGCAGCATAGGTGATTCGTTAAAATTATACCGAAGAATGGAAAATGTGATATTTAGAATATTTTTTGCCATTTAGTAGCTAATTTAAGCACTTACCCAATGCCTCAATTTGTTTTAGGTCAGTAATGTCTGAGCCAAAAGAATGAATGTATGAATTTAATACAATTCACCCACTCCCACCCACACACAAATCTGAAATTCAATTTAAGACACTTCTTAAACATTAGTGCATTAACAAAAAAGGAAAATCTTAAGAGATTCAGTAGGATTTTCTATGTTAGACTTAAGCTAATAGTTCAATAGTTTTTACATATTTCAATATACCAATTTGACTTTAATGTTGAAACAGATGCTAAAACATGGAATAATTTCATAACTAGAGAAACATGTTATTCACAAACACTAGCAAAGGTAGCTTATAGTTAAGCTTACTTAAGTCAGCAAGTCAGGCTACAGTGTGTAAGAATAGTCGTAAACGATAATTTGTCTCAGTCTTACATGACAGAATAAGTAAACAGAAAATATAAAATGGCTGAAACAGCGTCATTAACGCCAGCTACAGTAGAGGCGCAGAAAAGGTGTCATGACTGAAGTATTCCCAAACTCTGGAAGACCGTATGCGAGCCTTTTTTGCCGCGTGTTTCTCCAGAGGCTCCGGAGCTCCGCTGGTTGACACAGCCATGTTGGTTCATGTGCAGGGGGACGAGCGGCAAATTTCTTTTTTGCAGGGTGGTAGGTGATGTCTCATTAATATTTATTAATTTACTTACAAAATGGTGCGGCACTGCATCCAAGCCTGCGGCACTCAGAGTCACAAATACAGTGGAAACCATTTGTAGTAATTACGTCTGTCTGGCTGATTTCCAACTAATTGATATTTGTATATTTATTACATGAATATAAGGTAATATAAGGTAATAGAAGAGGTATTTAATGGTTTTCCATCTGAGGAATTTGCAAAAAACTGCAGTGCATGATGGGTCGGACCTAAAGGCTGCCTTAACGTCCTCATCTGTATGACGACATACATCAAGACTAGGAAGGTGCATAATGTTCATGTCTGGTTGCGTTTGTTGGTCCAGAAAGTAATTCAATTTCGCCATGTAGGTTACGTTCTTAAAAACTGCTTGGATATAGCCCGATTATATGCTGTGGGCCTTTTAATTTCTTTGTTTACCAGGTAGGCTACCTTCTTTAAACTGCGTTTTGTTAGACTACATATTTAGGGAGGTCTTTATAAATTTATAGTAGTCTTCATAAATATGTACATAGTTTAGCCTAACCCAGCCACTTAAGGGAGAAAGCCAGCTCAACTAGGTGTCGGTCCCAAGCCCGGATTAATGGGGAGGGTTGGCGTCAAGAAATAAAGAGACTGTATCTTCACTGCATGACTGATGTCAAAATGTGTGAAATATGTGGTTGTATTAATAAATGCATTAAAGTAGGTTAATGATTCTGTGCTGTCTAAATTGTATAGAAAATTTCTACGTATAGCCAAACAAATCTCCTCCTGTTTGAAAAGGCATAGAAAAAGCAATTTAGCCACTAAAACTTTACAGTTTTTGTGAGGGACAGTCGAATTCTCTCGTTTCTCTCGTCAAGTTTTTTTGTGATCCTGCACCTACACTTTGCCGGCCCCAGGAGGATGGGCTCCCCCTTTGAGTTTGGTCCCTCCCAAGGTTTCTTCCTTCTTGGGAGTTTTTCCATGCTATCGGCGCCTATGGCTTACTCACTGGGGGCTTTGGGTGGGCATGATATAAAGCAAAGCATTTTCCCTCCCAGTTTCCTCCTCTGGTCCACATTGCAGGACCATCAGCCATCAGAAACAGCCAGACGGTCTCCTTCAGCTTCTTTAGTGTCCTTGGAAGCCAAGGCAGTTTTAGGTCTGAGAAGAGGTTTATCAGAAGGACACATATTACGTCGTTTGTCCTGAAATGTAACATGGGGAGGAAAAGTTAAGCGGTTTAGTCAGATTGGAGTCGTTTATTCAGCAGTGGCAGCGCCAGTGACTTAATGCTACAGGTGCTATAGGGGAGTGAGATTATTTAGACCGGGTGCTTTAGCTTTTCAGCTTATGTAGATGGTGTATAGAAGCACACAGCACGATAAGCTACAGCATGGATAAAATAGGATAAAATATGAAATTCTAACGTCTAGCTCACAGAGCCTCTATGTGTACTTTGAAGAAAAAATACACTACAAGTATGCTGTAAAAACCGCAAAAATGTCTTACACAATATACAGATTTTACAGATAGTTAAAGAAAAAATGAAACCAATATTTTGGGGGTGCTGTGGGGGTACTATGGTCATTGGAGGAGGAGCTAGAGCCCCCCCCCCCAAGCTTTTCCTTGGTGCTGCCACTGTTGTTCAGATTAAAAGTAACATTGTCATTAATAAACAGTACTCTGATCAAATTTTTGCATGTACAAACACAATCAAAGTTTAACCACATGTTTAGACACAATTCACACACCTGTTACATTTCCATAATGCTAAGACTCTCTACACTTACTTCATCCACTTTCTTGTTTGGTACACAGTCATTTGATGGATGTGTAAGATCATTACCAGACCGTCTGCTGCAAACTCTACAGTTAATGAATGGCTGCAAAAACACACAGACACACAAAAACAGTATTTAAAGAGTGGTGGGCAATAAATACAGTGAGAGAAGGTGTAGTAAAGATATATCTAATGATTTAAGGCAGAGCTGCTGGAGTGCAGGGTTTAATGACACAGAACAATTTTAGAGGAAAGAGCTTCCAAAGCAGGGTCACCATAAGGCTATATTATACAAAGCAAGTTCATCTAAAAGTATGAACAACAAATCCCGTTTAACTGAACACTGCTCTGTATTAAAATACTGTCCTCCGATCAAGCTAAGTGGTCCTGTAGTTCACTATTTAAAGAGGTAAATTTAAAGGGTAATTCACACTGCACATCTACCCTGCTCTGACCAGGTTTAATTACTGGCTTTCTAATTAAAACAAGAGTTAAGTCCTGCCCTTTCACCACAAAACACCACACTGCCATTTAAGGCTGATTTCAACAATGAGTTTTAGTTAACCTGGCTCGATTGAGTTAACTCTGGGTATGTAAAACCCGCTTTGTAGTACAGCCCACAGGTCTTTAAATAAGGCCAGCTAGGGTTCATAGCTCGAAGCATAATCTACAGGTCACCCCTCAGATGATTAGCATTTGCTTCTGCCTGGTAATCCAGCCTTTAAGCCTGTAAACCTACTAAAATTTGAGAATAAGGTGAAGGAACTGGCTCTTTGAGGCCACCTATGTATTTGTTACTTTATTGTTGGCTAACTTTCCCCCGCAGGGCATCAAAAAAGTTAACATGAACCTAAATTAATTTGCTAACTGATATGTCCAATGCTCACAGTCACAGTGACTCTTTACTTACCCTCTTGTCCATGAAAATACAGTCAGCCCGATGGTCTGTTGCAGTTGACTTTGGACATTTTGTTGCTCTCAAGAGAATCTCAATGTCAATGTATTCACTGCTGATCTAAATCACATAAACACGTTATATACAAAATTGCCTACAACTGTTTTAAAGGCAATATAACAAACAATAATCACCCAAAAAATGGCAAACTGTCACAGACTTGACTGCAGCAGATTCAGAGAGAAACTGTGAGAAGGTAAAATTGACCAGGGCTGAGATATACAACCATCACTTTCATTGTGAAGAGACATTAAGCATCATATGCATTGAAATTAAAACATCAAAATCAATGTGATACTCATTAGTTCAGCTTGCAGATGATGAAAGTTTCACACTTTTGTAAACACTTTCTCAGCAGTTACCTTCGGACGGCCCTGGATGTTATAGAAATTCATGTGCTGACGGGTTCCTTGATGAGCATTTTCGACTGCGAGTTTAATGGCCGTCTTGTGAGTGCAGGGAGACTGTGGTAATCTTGCTGGGCCTCTGTGGAGATAAGCAGAGCTCCATAAGCCAAAACCAGAAGCAGCAGGCGGGTCATCTTCCTCTCAGCTTTGAAGGGAGAAGCAGGACTGAGGACACTGATCTGTGGTCCCCTTATCCAGCACGTCCAGGGGCGTGTCCTTCACTCGAAACAAACAGACCTTTGAACAACATTGGAAAACTCTTCAGGATGAATTGAGGCAGGTGGTCAAGTGGGTTTATTGTTATTTCAGCAATATACACAGTACACAGTGAAAGGAAACATTGTTCCTCCTGGACCACGGTGCAACACAAAGAAGAAAAACAGAAACAACACAAGATGACACAAGTGCGGGCAAGATAGAACTATACAGAGTGAAAGGAGCACAAACAGAGGGAGAAAGTGCAAGATAAACACAAGAGCAACAATACAATACTACAGGACAAGACAGCGCAGTCAAGAACACAGAGTGCAGCCAGAGCTAACCTGAATAGGGGCATCAAGGTTGCCAGGCAGGCAGAGAAACAGAAAATAGAGGTCTACTTCACATACAACAACCCACAGTGGGTGTGGCAGGGAATACAACACATTACAAACTTCAAAGGCAACAACACCGTCACTGTTAACAGCAACGCCCTTTTAGCAAAGGAGCTAAACAGCTTCTTTGCTCGTCTGGAGGAACACAGAGCAGACATAGCCACACTGCCCCCTCCCCCAATCTCCAGCACTCACAGACTCCCTCTGCAGGAACACCACGCGAGAAGGCACATTGCATCTCTAGGTGTGTGGAGTTTAAGACAAGGCAAGTGATGCTACGATAATATAATTCCTTGGTAAGACCCCACCTAGAATATTGTGTGCGGGTTTGGTTACCATACCTTAAGAAGGACATTGCTGCCTTGGAAAAGGTGCAACGTAGGGCAACGAGAATGATTCCTGGTCTTAGAGGAATGTCTAATGAGGAGAGGTTAGCTGAGCTGAATCTGTTTAGCCTCGAGCAAAGGAGACTAAGGGGGGACATAATCCAGGTGTTTAAGATTCTAACAGGTCTGGATGCTGTTCAGCCAAATGGCTATTTCAATGTTAGTTTAAATACCAGAACTCGTGGCCATAAGTGGAAATTAGCTGGAGAACATTTTAAAACGAATTTGATGAAGCATTTCTGTACACAGCGTGTAGTTAGAGTATGGAATAGTCTTCCTGTTATTGTAACACAAGCTAAAACCCTGGGTTCTTTTAAATCAGAGCTAGATAAGATTTTTGAGCTATTAGCTAAGTTCTCCTCAAAGGAGCTTGATGGGCCGAATGGCCTCCTCTCATTTGTAAATCTCTTTGGTTCTTATGAGTCAGCTTACAGAGATGAGGTCCAGAAACTGATAGGTTGGAGTTCAGCAAACAATTTGGCACTAAACAGCACAAAGACAAAGGAATCACTGACTTCAGGAAGGATGGAGGCGACACTGGCCTGCCTAGATGGATGGATGGATGTTTTTATTGACATTGTAAGTACAATGAGATTTAGTTTGGAACGCGCCAGCAGCTACACAGTATATTTACAATTATATAGATTGTGAGGCATAAAATAAGGTGTGAGTAATATAACATAACGACATAATATAAGTAATCATTAATTAATCATTACAGATGGTATGAGGTGTGAACCGCTAGGCTGCTATGGCATGTTTGGTATCAAACCGATGGAAAATCACTCCAGTTTCCAAATCTGGTCAGTGGTTACCACGAAAGTGAATATATCAAAAGTTACACCAGCCTAACGAAAATCATCAATACAAGGGAAATCACTCTGGTCATAAATCTCAAAAGGACTGATACAGACCCCCTTCCGAAAGCCCGCCAAATGGATGGTCAGCCATTGGTCCAGGAGTCGAATTCCTGGTCACTCCTATTCACGAACTTTACACTATAAAACCTGGCACCTCAGAACAAAGCCAGGAGAGGAGAAACAGAAGGGAGGAGAAAACAAAAGACCATCAGCACGAAGAGAGGCAGAGAACATCAGCCCAAGAGAAGAGAAGCCCACAAGAAGCCCTCCTGAAGCCTATCAGTGAAGACCCAGCTGGACAGAGAACTGCAACCAAGCCCAAGCTTCACCAGGAGAGGGAATCAGAGGGGCTCCACTCCAACAACCGCTGCAAACACCGCGCCTCCCTGAGTGCCATCACCCATCAGCTCATCAGCCTCCGCAACCAACTGCCAAGACCCCCCCCCCCCCCCACTCTGCAACCAAGTAAACAAACTTCCTTTCATTTATAACAACCTAAACTCCTATTCACCTGCTATATTACTTTAGGACAGTATTTCCACAAATTGCTTGCTTTGCAGAACAGTATTTTCCCTTTTAAGGTTACTCATTTTAAATCTGGTCATTGCATTTTCATGATTACATTGTTTGTGTCCACTCCGTTATTTCGTGTTTATTGTTTGTTAGGTGTAATGTCTGTCTTATGTTAGTTATAGGAATAAATGCATGTCTTTTACACAACTTCAGCCTCCGTTCATTGAGTGCTCACAAGAATCCCTGCCTGTGCGATCTACGCTCTGAAACCTCAAATTCGCCTGAAATATCGCGAGACTCTCTCTCATTGGCCGTGAGGGGAGCTTCGCTACCGATCGTTTACATTACCTGGTGACGCAGCTCGTTGGACAAGCCTTCTATTCTAACCCAGGTTATTACGTGATACTGGTTATTAATGAGTTCCATTTAAGTCACACATTAACAGACTCACGGTGTTTCGCAATTGAGTTTGAGCCGACCATTCAGCATAAAAATTGGTTAATAATCACAAGGCACAAGGTTTAAACTTATTCTGAGCACACAATTTAAACTTTTTATGACCGAACGTGCAGTGAAGAAGCGCTACTGTCAACTGGTTGCAAAAGTCGCACTCATGGCAATCTGAAGGCATTTAAGCGGGATCATATGGGCTTATTATAGTTATTTTTATTTCTATTATTAGTAGTTATATTATTTTGTTTTATTTTCGGTGATTTCATTGTAGTTCTTTCGTATTAAACTGCAGTAAACTTTAACCCTATGTCTGACGAGATTCTCAGATGTAGCGCTTTGTTTCCAGGTTCAATTCGGACGAGTGTCTCCGTTTCTATATATCCTGGGAGAGATCTCTCTATTAGCGAACGGGAATACTTGTTATGAGGTTCTAACCTAAATTATGTTGCGCTTGGACATAAGACCGATAGCTTAGTTACCTATCAGGATCATACTCGTATGTGTGTGCCTGCTTTAGACAAAGCAAGTTTAACACAACTTTGCGCTGTGAGCCAAGTGTGTGTCATTTAGAAATTGGGAGTCTCCTGTGCTTGAGACCCGCCGTGGTTAAGCACCATTTGCGACGAGATATAGTGCACTCACAATTTAAATCTGTCGCCGTAACGCGTGCGCCGTCTCGCTTCAGTAATTGTTTTAAGGGGTGATGACGAAGATGACGAATTTACTT
This sequence comes from Brienomyrus brachyistius, assembly GCF_023856365.1. NCBI lineage: Eukaryota > Metazoa > Chordata > Actinopteri > Osteoglossiformes > Mormyridae > Brienomyrus > Brienomyrus brachyistius. The sequence continues at coordinate 68,127 of NW_026042897.1, read as the reverse complement.
TCCTGAAGAGGAGCAGGATGGGTCACGCGTTCTGTAAGATTTGTCTCCCACGGGGAAGGAACGATGTCAGTCGGCATGAAAAATCCAAGTCATTAGTGAATGACAGAGCCGCATGAGTGAACATGAAAAATTAATAGAAAATAAATGACAAATGGTTATTTTATATTTTATATATTTTATATATTTATATTTATATTATATTTTATATAATTTATATTATTTTATATTTCCTGTCTTAAAATGTAAGGGATACACATGGTCATTTCCGTTGTTTCCTGTTTCCTGCGAGAGTGATACTGACTGCTAGCGCGCGAACTTTGAAACCATAGATATCACCTAAATAATAATTCGAGTTAAGTCATTGGGAAAAAGCTTCGCAAGATTAATAATCCTCCAAAATAAATAAATAAAATTTCCCAGACCCCGACGGATTAATCACCTACGCAAGTACCGACCCACGATCTTCGTTCAATTAAGAAGGTGCTTCCAGCCTTACAGCCTCAGTTTACGTAAGTACAACGCCATGTCTACTGTTCCGTGTTCTGAGTGTAATATGTTTAGCTATTCTTCTCCAGTCATTAGCGGTATTTATACATGTGAGAAGTGTCAGTTAGTCGCTAGACTGACGGAGAAGATTGTAGTGTTAGAGGGACGTATCCGGACGTTACATAACATTCAGGAGAATGAGAGTTTTATTGACTCAGTATTAGCGGCTCCGGATATGTCCGCGATAGCCAGTAAGTCTCCCCCTGCTCCGGCAGCAGAGCCTTCGCAGCAAGGCGAGTGGGTGACGACCCGGCGGCATAGTCGCAAATCCAAACCAAACTTACACCGGCACCATTCGCCTATCCGCGTTTCCAACAGGTTCTCCCCACTCAGTGAAACTCCCACTGAGACGCCTGTTGAAAGTGCTCTAATAATTGGTGATTCTATTCTAAGAAACGTGAGAGTAGCGACTCCAGCGACCATTGTAAATTGTCTCCCGGGTGCCAGAGCGACCGACATCTCGGCAAATTTAAAAGTGCTGGCTAAAAGTAAACGTAAATACTCTCAGATAGTTATCCACGTCGGCACTAATGATGTCCGATTGAGGCAATCGGAGATCACAAAGGCAAATTTTAAAGAGGTGTGCAACATTGCGAAGAAGATGTGTGTGTCAGTAACGTGCTCTGTCCAGACTAAAAACTCAAGTCCAGACTAAAAACACACCTGTTTAGTTTAGCGTATAGGGACACTAGTTCTAGCCCTAGCTAACTCTTCACTCCCAGGCAGACCTGTAGTGTGAGGTGTAGAGCTGGGTGGGGATCGGTGCCATTGGCTTTGGATGAACTGGATTGTCAGTGCTGTCACTCTAGCTTTGCAATCTCTTGTGGAACTGGAGTGCTGACATTTCAGGGACTCCCCATGCCGGCATTCCCACTTGCCTCTCCCTCCTACTGATGCTGCCATAGCCATATCTGCCGGAGCTTGCAGATTGCACTTCATATTGTACTCACCTAGCTTTTAGCACTGCCAATAGCCTCCTCTACTATGCCTAATTGTACATTTTATTTCCCCTACTCCTCCTGGGGGTGATGCCTGGAGACCTCAATCTATCAAGATATCCAGCACACCCGACCACCACCAGTGACGTCCCTGCATCCAGCTCGCCGTTCTGATCTTCCATGTATGACCCGCTGCCTTACCTCTGGTTGCCTGGCAATTGGAAGAAGACTCGGCTTCGGCATTGGCTTATCTTCCTTGCTCTCCTCTCTCTATTTGACTATCCCTGCCGGCCCCTGGAGGATGGGCTTCCCCTTTGAGTCTGGTCCCTCTCAAGGTTTCTTCCTTCTAGGGAGTTTTTCCTTGCCACTGTCGCCTATGGCTTACTCACTGGGGGCTTTGGGTGAGGATACTGTAAAGCGCTTTGAGACAATGTAATGTTGTGATAATGCGCTATATAAAAATAAATTTGTTTGTTTGTTGTTGTTGATACTGGAGCCTGGTTGCGGTGGTGGGATGGCTCACGGCGGGTGCCGGAAAATTTCCTTTATTTTCAAATCCAAACCTTGACAGGTATGCTGCTGTTCCAAATCATGGGTGCATGTTACAAGTGCGGAACATATTTTAACTTAGTACTAACTTAGCATCATATTTGATCTGATTCGACTGAATATCCCAGGTTTCCATCTCTCATGCATCTGGTGTGACGTGTTTTCAGACTCTCAGGCTGGCGCAAAGAAATCTTACGGGAATTGAACGTCTCACTCCGGCCAGCTGACCAAAGTTGGTAACCTTGGTATTGTGTGTAGGAGATTCGGTATAACTATAATTTCGTTCTCCATTTACATGCCCGTAGTGTCTTTAAGTGTTATGTAGTTTTGCCTGAAACGCAAAAATAAAACAAAGCAATTAAAGCCGTAAGTGGCTCAAATTGTGCTGTAGCGATTGAAGAACTTTTGTCGGAAGTTGGATTCGAACCCACGCCTTACTTGGGAGAACAGAATACCAGAATAGAGTAGGTTAAGTCCAGCCTTGGCTTCCAAGCTGACGTTTTTCTACATATGTGCTTGTGTATCATGGACAGTAAGAGGGGGCAGGCAAGGAGAGAATTTCTCTCTTTGGGGATCAATAGAGTGTTGTTATTATAACGTCTAAAAAGTATGATGGTCTGTCGATAAATCAATAAGAAAATAAATGAAGTCGTTTTCGCGAACACGCTGGAAAAGCCAGGGGCCGGACCGACTGTAGGGGGCGTGGCCAGAGACAGCCATCTCAGGCTGTCAAGTCTCCCGTTTTGGCCGGGAAACTACCGTATTTTACTTCTCTTTCCCGCCGTCCTCCCGTATTAGTATTTTCCCGTAAATCTCCCTTATATTATATAGTTGCTGGATAGTGTAGTGGTAAGATCGCCGCCTTTCACACGGGAGACCGGGGTTCGAATCCCGGTTGTGGCCAAAAATATATTTTATATATTTTATATATTTATATTATATTTATATTATATTTTTTATATATTGTATTATATAGTTGCTGGATAGTGTAGTGGTAAGATCGCCGCCTTTCACACGGGAGACCGGGGTTCGAATCCCGGTTGTGGCCAGAAACAACTGCTATCACAACTAGAGATTGATGAGGTACAACACGATTGCTACGACAAGGGGGAGCCAGGACGACAGGTCAGGGGGGAGATATCATCATCCCCACATTCCGAGATTGGGTACCAAGCCCCATATATATTAGTAGGCTGAATACAAGAGCAGCTGACCTGAGAAATAAGAAATAAGCTAAGCTGGAAACCTGGACCCTCCGACCAAGAATGCGTGAAGTACCCTCAGAAGGTCTACTAGAAGATGTACGTAGAAGACTACTACAGATCAGCTGATCTACACCACAGCAACAGTGATCCTTGAAGACTCCGTAAATCTCCGTATAATAATATATATCTACGGGAACGAGCAGAGAACAAGAACAAGATTTTAAATGTAAGATTTGAAGGACCCGGCATGAAAAATAGAATAGTTCTCGTCATTAGTGAACATGTGTCTCGTCATTGTGTATCATGGACAGTAAGAGGGGGATCAATTATAACGTCTAAAAAGTATGATGGTCTGTCGTAATGAAGTCGTTTTCGCGAACACGCTGGAAAAGCCATCTCAGGCTGTCAAGTCTCCCGTTTTGGCCGGGAAACTACCGTATTTTACTTCTCTTTCCCGCCGTCCTCCCGTATTAGTATTTTCCCGTAAATCTCCCTTATATTATATAGTTGCTGGATAGTGTAGTGGTAAGATCGCCGCCTTTCACACGGGAGACTGGGGTTCGAATCCCGGTTGTGGCCAAAAAAATATTTTATATATTTTATATATTTTATATATTTATATTTATATTTATATTATATTTTATATAATATATATATCATCATCCCCACATTCCGAGATTGGGTACCAAGCCCCATATATATTAGTAGGCTGAATACAAGAGCAGCTGACCTGAGAAATAAGAAATAAGCTAAGCTGGAAACCTGGACCCTCCGACCAAGAATGCGTGAAGTACCCTCAGAAGGTCTACTAGAAGATGTACGTAGAAGACTACTACAGATCAGCTGATCTACACCACAGCAACAGTGATCCTTGAGCTGGACCGTCTTTGAAGACTCCGTAAATCTCCGTATAATAATATATATCTACGGGAACGAGCAGAGAACAAGAACAAGATTTGTAAATGTAAGATTTGAAGGACCCGGCATGAAAAATAGAATAGTTCTCGTCATTAGTGAACATGTGTCTCGTCATTGTGTATCATGGACAGTAAGAGGGGGATCAATAGAGTGTTGTTATTATAACGTCTAAAAAGTATGATGGTCTGTCGATAAATCAATCAGATAAATAATGAAGTCGTTTTCGCTGGAAAAGCCATCTCAGGCTGTCAAGTCTCCCGTTTTGGCCGGGAAACTACCGTATTTTACTTCTCTTTCGCGCCGTCCTCCCGTATTAGTATTTTCCCGTAAATCTCCCTTATATTATATAGTTGCTGGATAGTGTAGTGGTAAGATCGCCGCCTTTCACACGGGAGACCGGGGTTCGAATCCCGGTTGTGGCCAAAAATATATTTTATATATTTTATATATTTATATTATATTTATATTATATTTTTTATATATTGTATTATATAGTTGCTGGATAGTGTAGTGGTAAGATCGCCGCCTTTCACACGGGAGACCGGGGTTCGAATCCCGGTTGTGGCCAGAAACAACTGCTATCACAACTAGAGATTGATGTAAGGACATAAAACTTATAGGTCCTGCAGGCCCCAACTCTGATCAGCCTGCATCAGTCCATCTCAGAGCTCCAAGAAAAGGATCCACTGGCCCAGGCAAGATTGGACTCCACGCATCAAACCATCCCTTTTAAGGAAGGCAAAGCCCTGCCGGCTCCTGAGAATAACTGGAGCAATACAGAAAAAGCAAGACCTTTCACCCCCTGGAGTGGCCGGAGTTCCACAGTCAAACCACAGCAACAACAGCTGTCAGTCCCCAGACACAGACACCTTTTCCACTAGAAATAGGATAACTCACCACACATAGATGTTAGGGACAAATACACGCATGTTTGGTCTCGTTTGAATAGGCATGAGACGGCGAGTGTTATACACTCAGATTTAAGGCAGTATAGTTTTCCCTAAGAGAACTATAGAAACTTCGGCTAAACCCACCAAACTGAGAGAGCCTCTCACATGGCAGAACAAGGGAATTACGACCACCCCCTAAAGTGATCTGATTGGCTGAGGACTTGAGAACCAAGGCCAACAATGCCCCTAAAATTAACCGTTGACCGAAATTGGTCAGTCTTCAGAGACATGCCATCACCTGGTTTGGATACTTAAGGAAGGGCCTCAGAAGGATTCGGGGAGTTACTCTGTAATCAGAGCTCCCACAGAGAACTGCGTGAAAGTCCATCTGTAGTCAGATACTTTCCGCAGAACTTTGTGCACTCTCAGCTGAGGAATGTGATTGTTTAATATTGTATTTGTCCAAATGTATTTACAAGTATGTGGCCACATGTCAATAATTATATATTGTAATATGTTTAATAAATGTTGTCTTGATTACTTCATGACTGTCTGATTTGCTAACTTCTTTATAAACTTTCCAGATTGGACTTCTATCCTGATTAGGACTAAAGTGATAAATACTATCTTGCAGCCTCTGGGTTAAATCCCCTTTATCCGGGTCCCAAACTCGACTGCCCAAGTTAAGTTAGGTGGATACCAAAACCGCACCTCTGGAGTTCGCACACGCTCAGTTACGGGCCGACTTAACCTCTGAGGTCAACACATGCTGATGAAAGGTACCGGTCTGCCCTCTGAGGGGCGTACACACTATGTTCCTAGGCACCGGGCATAGTCCCTGAGACGCTCACATGGTAAGACAATGGGCGGCATCGGCGGAGTCCCTGAGACGAGCCCAAAGTAAAACCTCGTACAAACTACCGCAACAAAAGGTGCGCCGTCACAGCCGCTGAGGTTGACACATGTTATGATATGGGCTGCCCCCGGCTGAGCCTCTGAGGTGGATGTACGTGTGGTTCGGGTAAACATCGGCTTAATCTGATGGTCTGTCGATAAATCAATCAGATAAATAATGAAGTCGTTTTCGCTGGAAAAGCCATCTCAGGCTGTCAAGTCTCCCGTTTTGGCCGGGAAACTACCGTATTTTACTTCTCTTTCGCGCCGTCCTCCCGTATTAGTATTTTCCCGTAAATCTCCCTTATATTATATAGTTGCTGGATAGTGTAGTGGTAAGATCGCCGCCTTTCACACGGGAGACCGGGGTTCGAATCCCGGTTGTGGCCAAAAATATATTTTATATATTTTATATATTTATATTATATTTATATTATATTGTATTATATAGTTGCTGGATAGTGTAGTGGTAAGATCGCCGCCTTTCACACGGGAGACCGGGGTTCGAATTCCGGTTGTGGCCAGAAACAACTGCTATCACAACTAGAGATTGATGAGGTACAACACGATTGCTACGACAAGGGGGAGCCAGGACGACAGGTCAGGGGGGAGATATCATCATCCCCACATTCCGAGATTGGGTACCAAGCCCCATATATATTAGTAGGCTGAATACAAGAGCAGCTGACCTGAGAAATAAGAAATAAGCTAAGCTGGAAACCTGGACCCTCCGACCAAGAATGCGTGAAGTACCCTCAGAAGGTCAACTAGAAGATGTACGTAGAAGACTACTACAGATCAGCTGATCTACACCACAGCAACAGTGATCCTTGAGCTGGACCGTCTTTGAAGACTCCGTAAATCTCCGTATAATAATATATATCTACGGGAACGAGCAGAGAACAAGAACAAGATTTGTAAATGTAAGATTTGAAGGACCCGGCATGAAAAATAGAATAGTTCTCGTCATTAGTGAACATGTGTCTCGTCATTGTGTATCATGGACAGTAAGAGGGGGATCAATAGAGTGTTGTTATTATAACGTCTAAAAAGTATGATGGTCTGTCGATAAATCAATCAGATAAATAATGAAGTCGTTTTCGCGAACACGCTGGAAAAGCCAGGGGCCGGACCGACTGTAGGGGGCGTGGCCAGAGACAGCCATCTCAGGCTGTCAAGTCTCCCGTTTTGGCCGGGAAACTACCGTATTTTACTTCTCTTTCCCGCCGTCCTCCCGTATTAGTATTTTCCCGTAAATCTCCCTTATATTATATAGTTGCTGGATAGTGTAGTGGTAAGATCGCCGCCTTTCACACGGGAGACCGGGGTTCGAATCCCGGTTGTGGCCAAAAATATATTTTATATATTTTATATATTTATATTATATTTATATTATATTTTTTATATATTGTATTATATAGTTTCTGGATAGTGTAGTGGTAAGATCGCCGCCTTTCACACGGGAGACCGGGGTTCGAATCCCGGTTGTGGCCAGAAACAACTGCTATCACAACTAGAGATTGATGAGGTACAACACGATTGCTACGACAAGGGGGAGCCAGGACGACAGGTCAGGGGGGAGATATCATCATCCCCACATTCCGAGATTGGGTACCAAGCCCCATATATATTAGTAGGCTGAATACAAGAGCAGCTGACCTGAGAAATAAGAAATAAGCTAAGCTGGAAACCTGGACCCTCCGACCAAGAATGCGTGAAGTACCCTCAGAAGGTCTACTAGAAGATGTACGTAGAAGACTACTACAGATCAGCTGATCTACACCACAGCAACAGTGATCCTTGAGCTGGACCGTCTTTGAAGACTCCGTAAATCTCCGTATAATAATATATATCTACGGGAACGAGCAGAGAACAAGAACAAGATTTGTAAATGTAAGATTTGAAGGACCCGGCATGAAAAATAGAATAGTTCTCGTCATTAGTGAACATGTGTCTCGTCATTGTGTATCATGGACAGTAAGAGGGGGATCAATAGAGTGTTGTTATTATAACGTCTAAAAAGTATGATGGTCTGTCGATAAATCAATCAGATAAATAATGAAGTCGTTTTCGCTGGAAAAGCCATCTCAGGCTGTCAAGTCTCCCGTTTTGGCCGGGAAACTACCGTATTTTACTTCTCTTTCGCGCCGTCCTCCCGTATTAGTATTTTCCCGTAAATCTCCCTTATATTATATAGTTGCTGGATAGTGTAGTGGTAAGATCGCCGCCTTTCACACGGGAGACCGGGGTTCGAATCCCGGTTGTGGCCAAAAATATATTTTATATATTTTATATATTTATATTATATTTATATTATATTTTTTATATATTGTATTATATAGTTGCTGGATAGTGTAGTGGTAAGATCGCCGCCTTTCACACGGGAGACCGGGGTTCGAATCCCGGTTGTGGCCAGAAACAACTGCTATCACAACTAGAGATTGATGTAAGGACATAAAACTTATAGGTCCTGCAGGCCCCAACTCTGATCAGCCTGCATCAGTCCATCTCAGAGCTCCAAGAAAAGGATCCACTGGCCCAGGCAAGATTGGACTCCACGCATCAAACCATCCCTTTTAAGGAAGGCAAAGCCCTGCCGGCTCCTGAGAATAACTGGAGCAATACAGAAAAAGCAAGACCTTTCACCCCCTGGAGTGGCCGGAGTTCCACAGTCAAACCACAGCAACAACAGCTGTCAGTCCCCAGACACAGACACCTTTTCCACTAGAAATAGGATAACTCACCACACATAGATGTTAGGGACAAATACACGCATGTTTGGTCTCGTTTGAATAGGCATGAGACGGCGAGTGTTATACACTCAGATTTAAGGCAGTATAGTTTTCCCTAAGAGAACTATAGAAACTTCGGCTAAACCCACCAAACTGAGAGAGCCTCTCACATGGCAGAACAAGGGAATTACGACCACCCCCTAAAGTGATCTGATTGGCTGAGGACTTGAGAACCAAGGCCAACAATGCCCCTAAAATTAACCGTTGACCGAAATTGGTCAGTCTTCAGAGACATGCCATCACCTGGTTTGGATACTTAAGGAAGGGCCTCAGAAGGATTCGGGGAGTTACTCTGTAATCAGAGCTCCCACAGAGAACTGCGTGAAAGTCCATCTGTAGTCAGATACTTTCCGCAGAACTTTGTGCACTCTCAGCTGAGGAATGTGATTGTTTAATATTGTATTTGTCCAAATGTATTTACAAGTATGTGGCCACATGTCAATAATTATATATTGTAATATGTTTAATAAATGTTGTCTTGATTACTTCATGACTGTCTGATTTGCTAACTTCTTTATAAACTTTCCAGATTGGACTTCTATCCTGATTAGGACTAAAGTGATAAATACTATCTTGCAGCCTCTGGGTTAAATCCCCTTTATCCGGGTCCCAAACTCGACTGCCCAAGTTAAGTTAGGTGGATACCAAAACCGCACCTCTGGAGTTCGCACACGCTCAGTTACGGGCCGACTTAACCTCTGAGGTCAACACATGCTGATGAAAGGTACCGGTCTGCCCTCTGAGGGGCGTACACACTATGTTCCTAGGCACCGGGCATAGTCCCTGAGACGCTCACATGGTAAGACAATGGGCGGCATCGGCGGAGTCCCTGAGACGAGCCCAAAGTAAAACCTCGTACAAACTACCGCAACAAAAGGTGCGCCGTCACAGCCGCTGAGGTTGACACATGTTATGATATGGGCTGCCCCCGGCTGAGCCTCTGAGGTGGATGTACGTGTGGTTCGGGTAAACATCGGCTTAATCTCCGAGGCACCCACATGCTCAGTAATTGGCAGACACTGGGCCTTTGGGAAATTATATAGGTCGAGGGACCCGAATAATCAGAGGCTGACATTGTCTTAAATGGTGCCGATTTCCGTGCATCTAAGACAAACCCTGTGGAACAAGCCCACGGATCGCCCTGTCGGCCGAGGCGAATCTGGCGGACTCCTTCGTCAGGGGTAAACTAGAATGCGACCAAGAATGCGTGAAGTACCCTCAGAAGGTCTACTAGAAGATGTACGTAGAAGACTACTACAGATCAGCTGATCTACACCACAGCAACAGTGATCCTTGAGCTGGACCGTCTTTGAAGACTCCGTAAATCTCCGTATAATAATATATATCTACGGGAACGAGCAGAGAACAAGAACAAAATTTGTAAATGTAAGATTTGAAGGACCCGGCATGAAAAATAGAATAGTTCTCGTCATTAGTGAACATGTGTCTCGTCATTGTGTATCATGGACAGTAAGAGGGGGATCAATAGAGTGTTGTTATTATAACGTCTAAAAAGTATGATGGTCTGTCGATAAATCAATCAGATAAATAATGAAGTCGTTTTCGCGAACACGCTGGAAAAGCCAGGGGCCGGACCGACTGTAGGGGGCGTGGCCAGAGACAGCCATCTCAGGCTGTCAAGTCTCCCGTTTTGGCCGGGAAACTACCGTATTTTACTTCTCTTTCCCGCCGTCCTCCCGTATTAGTATTTTCCCGTAAATCTCCCTTATATTATATAGTTGCTGGATAGTGTAGTGGTAAGATCGCCGCCTTTCACACGGGAGACCGGGGTTCGAATCCCGGTTGTGGCCAGAAACAACTGCTATCACAACTAGAGATTGATGAGGTACAACACGATTGCTACGACAAGGGGGAGCCAGGACGACAGGTCAGGGGGGAGATATCATCATCCCCACATTCCGAGAGCTGACCTGAGAAATAAGAAATAAGCTAAGCTGGAAACCTGGACCCTCCGACCAAGAATGCGTGAAGTACCCTCAGAAGGTCTACTAGAAGATGTACGTAGAAGACTACTACAGATCAGCTGATCAACAGTGAGCTGAGCAACAGTGATCCTTGAGCTGGACCGTCTTTGAAGACTCCGTAAATCTCCGTATAATAATATATATCTACGGGAACGAGCAGAGAACAAGAACAAGATTTGTAAATGTAAGATTTGAAGGACCCGGCATGAAAAATAGAATAGTTCTCGTCATTAGTGAACATGTGTCTCGTCATTGTGTATCATGGACAGTAAGAGGGGGATCAATAGAGTGTTGTTATTATAACGTCTAAAAAGTATGATGGTCTGTCGATAAATCAATCAGATAAATAATGAAGTCGTTTTCGCTGGAAAAGCCATCTCAGGCTGTCAAGTCTCCCGTTTTGGCCGGGAAACTACCGTATTTTACTTCTCTTTCGCGCCGTCCTCCCGTATTAGTATTTTCCCGTAAATCTCCCTTATATTATATAGTTGCTGGATAGTGTAGTGGTAAGATCGCCGCCTTTCACACGGGAGACCGGGGTTCGAATCCCGGTTGTGGCCAAAAATATATTTTATATATTTTATATATTTATATTATATTTATATTATATTTTTTATATATTGTATTATATAGTTGCTGGATAGTGTAGTGGTAAGATCGCCGCCTTTCACACGGGAGACCGGGGTTCGAATCCCGGTTGTGGCCAGAATCAGACTGTCTGATTTGCTAACTTCTTTATAAACTTTCCAGATTGGACTTCTATCCTGATTAGGACTAAAGTGATAAATACTATCTTGCAGCCTCTGGGTTAAATCCCCTTTATCCGGGTCCCAAACTCGACTGCCCAAGTTAAGTTAGGTGGATACCAAAACCGCACCTCTGGAGTTCGCACACGCTCAGTTACGGGCCGACTTAACCTCTGAGGTCAACACATGCTGATGAAAGGTACCGGTCTGCCCTCTGAGGGGCGTACACACTATGTTCCTAGGCACCGGGCATAGTCCCTGAGACGCTCACATGGTAAGACAATGGGCGGCATCGGCGGAGTCCCTGAGACGAGCCCAAAGTAAAACCTCGTACAAACTACCGCAACAAAAGGTGCGCCGTCACAGCCGCTGAGGTTGACACATGTTATGATATGGGCTGCCCCCGGCTGAGCCTCTGAGGTGGATGTACGTGTGGTTCGGGTAAACATCGGCTTAATCTCCGAGGCACCCACATGCTCAGTAATTGGCAGACACTGGGCCTTTGGGAAATTATATAGGTCGAGGGACCCGAATAATCAGAGGCTGACATTGTCTTAAATGGTGCCGATTTCCGTGCATCTAAGACAAACCCTGTGGAACAAGCCCACGGATCGCCCTGTCGGCCGAGGCGAATCTGGCGGACTCCTTCGTCAGGGGTAAACTAGAATGCGACCAAGAATGCGTGAAGTACCCTCAGAAGGTCTACTAGAAGATGTACGTAGAAGACTACTACAGATCAGCTGATCTACACCACAGCAACAGTGATCCTTGAGCTGGACCGTCTTTGAAGACTCCGTAAATCTCCGTATAATAATATATATCTACGGGAACGAGCAGAGAACAAGAACAAAATTTGTAAATGTAAGATTTGAAGGACCCGGCATGAAAAATAGAATAGTTCTCGTCATTAGTGAACATGTGTCTCGTCATTGTGTATCATGGACAGTAAGAGGGGGATCAATAGAGTGTTGTTATTATAACGTCTAAAAAGTATGATGGTCTGTCGATAAATCAATCAGATAAATAATGAAGTCGTTTTCGCGAACACGCTGGAAAAGCCAGGGGCCGGACCGACTGTAGGGGGCGTGGCCAGAGACAGCCATCTCAGGCTGTCAAGTCTCCCGTTTTGGCCGGGAAACTACCGTATTTTACTTCTCTTTCCCGCCGTCCTCCCGTATTAGTATTTTCCCGTAAATCTCCCTTATATTATATAGTTGCTGGATAGTGTAGTGGTAAGATCGCCGCCTTTCACACGGGAGACCGGGGTTCGAATCCCGGTTGTGGCCAGAAACAACTGCTATCACAACTAGAGATTGATGAGGTACAACACGATTGCTACGACAAGGGGGAGCCAGGACGACAGGTCAGGGGGGAGATATCATCATCCCCACATTCCGAGAGCTGACCTGAGAAATAAGAAATAAGCTAAGCTGGAAACCTGGACCCTCCGACCAAGAATGCGTGAAGTACCCTCAGAAGGTCTACTAGAAGATGTACGTAGAAGACTACTACAGATCAGCTGATCAACAGTGAGCTGAGCAACAGTGATCCTTGAGCTGGACCGTCTTTGAAGACTCCGTAAATCTCCGTATAATAATATATATCTACGGGAACGAGCAGAGAACAAGAACAAGATTTGTAAATGTAAGATTTGAAGGACCCGGCATGAAAAATAGAATAGTTCTCGTCATTAGTGAACATGTGTCTCGTCATTGTGTATCATGGACAGTAAGAGGGGGATCAATAGAGTGTTGTTATTATAACGTCTAAAAAGTATGATGGTCTGTCGATAAATCAATCAGATAAATAATGAAGTCGTTTTCGCTGGAAAAGCCATCTCAGGCTGTCAAGTCTCCCGTTTTGGCCGGGAAACTACCGTATTTTACTTCTCTTTCGCGCCGTCCTCCCGTATTAGTATTTTCCCGTAAATCTCCCTTATATTATATAGTTGCTGGATAGTGTAGTGGTAAGATCGCCGCCTTTCACACGGGAGACCGGGGTTCGAATCCCGGTTGTGGCCAAAAATATATTTTATATATTTTATATATTTATATTATATTTATATTATATTTTTTATATATTGTATTATATAGTTGCTGGATAGTGTAGTGGTAAGATCGCCGCCTTTCACACGGGAGACCGGGGTTCGAATCCCGGTTGTGGCCAGAAACAACTGCTATCACAACTAGAGATTGATGTAAGGACATAAAACTTATAGGTCCTGCAGGCCCCAACTCTGATCAGCCTGCATCAGTCCATCTCAGAGCTCCAAGAAAAGGATCCACTGGCCCAGGCAAGATTGGACTCCACGCATCAAACCATCCCTTTTAAGGAAGGCAAAGCCCTGCCGGCTCCTGAGAATAACTGGAGCAATACAGAAAAAGCAAGACCTTTCACCCCCTGGAGTGGCCGGAGTTCCACAGTCAAACCACAGCAACAACAGCTGTCAGTCCCCAGACACAGACACCTTTTCCACTAGAAATAGGATAACTCACCACACATAGATGTTAGGGACAAATACACGCATGTTTGGTCTCGTTTGAATAGGCATGAGACGGCGAGTGTTATACACTCAGATTTAAGGCAGTATAGTTTTCCCTAAGAGAACTATAGAAACTTCGGCTAAACCCACCAAACTGAGAGAGCCTCTCACATGGCAGAACAAGGGAATTACGACCACCCCCTAAAGTGATCTGATTGGCTGAGGACTTGAGAACCAAGGCCAACAATGCCCCTAAAATTAACCGTTGACCGAAATTGGTCAGTCTTCAGAGACATGCCATCACCTGGTTTGGATACTTAAGGAAGGGCCTCAGAAGGATTCGGGGAGTTACTCTGTAATCAGAGCTCCCACAGAGAACTGCGTGAAAGTCCATCTGTAGTCAGATACTTTCCGCAGAACTTTGTGCACTCTCAGCTGAGGAATGTGATTGTTTAATATTGTATTTGTCCAAATGTATTTACAAGTATGTGGCCACATGTCAATAATTATATATTGTAATATGTTTAATAAATGTTGTCTTGATTACTTCATGACTGTCTGATTTGCTAACTTCTTTATAAACTTTCCAGATTGGACTTCTATCCTGATTAGGACTAAAGTGATAAATACTATCTTGCAGCCTCTGGGTTAAATCCCCTTTATCCGGGTCCCAAACTCGACTGCCCAAGTTAAGTTAGGTGGATACCAAAACCGCACCTCTGGAGTTCGCACACGCTCAGTTACGGGCCGACTTAACCTCTGAGGTCAACACATGCTGATGAAAGGTACCGGTCTGCCCTCTGAGGGGCGTACACACTATGTTCCTAGGCACCGGGCATAGTCCCTGAGACGCTCACATGGTAAGACAATGGGCGGCATCGGCGGAGTCCCTGAGACGAGCCCAAAGTAAAACCTCGTACAAACTACCGCAACAAAAGGTGCGCCGTCACAGCCGCTGAGGTTGACACATGTTATGATATGGGCTGCCCCCGGCTGAGCCTCTGAGGTGGATGTACGTGTGGTTCGGGTAAACATCGGCTTAATCTCCGAGGCACCCACATGCTCAGTAATTGGCAGACACTGGGCCTTTGGGAAATTATATAGGTCGAGGGACCCGAATAATCAGAGGCTGACATTGTCTTAAATGGTGCCGATTTCCGTGCATCTAAGACAAACCCTGTGGAACAAGCCCACGGATCGCCCTGTCGGCCGAGGCGAATCTGGCGGACTCCTTCGTCAGGGGTAAACTAGAATGCGACCAAGAATGCGTGAAGTACCCTCAGAAGGTCTACTAGAAGATGTACGTAGAAGACTACTACAGATCAGCTGATCTACACCACAGCAACAGTGATCCTTGAGCTGGACCGTCTTTGAAGACTCCGTAAATCTCCGTATAATAATATATATCTACGGGAACGAGCAGAGAACAAGAACAAAATTTGTAAATGTAAGATTTGAAGGACCCGGCATGAAAAATAGAATAGTTCTCGTCATTAGTGAACATGTGTCTCGTCATTGTGTATCATGGACAGTAAGAGGGGGATCAATAGAGTGTTGTTATTATAACGTCTAAAAAGTATGATGGTCTGTCGATAAATCAATCAGATAAATAATGAAGTCGTTTTCGCGAACACGCTGGAAAAGCCAGGGGCCGGACCGACTGTAGGGGGCGTGGCCAGAGACAGCCATCTCAGGCTGTCAAGTCTCCCGTTTTGGCCGGGAAACTACCGTATTTTACTTCTCTTTCCCGCCGTCCTCCCGTATTAGTATTTTCCCGTAAATCTCCCTTATATTATATAGTTGCTGGATAGTGTAGTGGTAAGATCGCCGCCTTTCACACGGGAGACCGGGGTTCGAATCCCGGTTGTGGCCAGAAACAACTGCTATCACAACTAGAGATTGATGAGGTACAACACGATTGCTACGACAAGGGGGAGCCAGGACGACAGGTCAGGGGGGAGATATCATCATCCCCACATTCCGAGATTGGGTACCAAGCCCCATATATATTAGTAGGCTGAATACAAGAGCAGCTGACCTGAGAAATAAGAAATAAGCTAAGCTGGAAACCTGGACCCTCCGACCAAGAATGCGTGAAGTACCCTCAGAAGGTCTACTAGAAGATGTACGTAGAAGACTACTACAGATCAGCTGATCAACAGTGAGCTGAGCAACAGTGATCCTTGAGCTGGACCGTCTTTGAAGACTCCGTAAATCTCCGTATAATAATATATATCTACGGGAACGAGCAGAGAACAAGAACAAGATTTGTAAATGTAAGATTTGAAGGACCCGGCATGAAAAATAGAATAGTTCTCGTCATTAGTGAACATGTGTCTCGTCATTGTGTATCATGGACAGTAAGAGGGGGATCAATAGAGTGTTGTTATTATAACGTCTAAAAAGTATGATGGTCTGTCGATAAATCAATCAGATAAATAATGAAGTCGTTTTCGCTGGAAAAGCCATCTCAGGCTGTCAAGTCTCCCGTTTTGGCCGGGAAACTACCGTATTTTACTTCTCTTTCCCGCCGTCCTCCCGTATTAGTATTTTCCCGTAAATCTCCCTTATATTATATAGTTGCTGGATAGTGTAGTGGTAAGATCGCCGCCTTTCACACGGGAGACCGGGGTTCGAATCCCGGTTGTGGCCAGAAACAACTGCTATCACAACTAGAGATTGATGAGGTACAACACGATTGCTACGACAAGGGGGAGCCAGGACGACAGGTCAGGGGGGAGATATCATCATCCCCACATTCCGAGATTGGGTACCAAGCCCCATATATATTAGTAGGCTGAATACAAGAGCAGCTGACCTGAGAAATAAGAAATAAGCTAAGCTGGAAACCTGGACCCTCCGACCAAGAATGCGTGAAGTACCCTCAGAAGGTCTACTAGAAGATGTACGTAGAAGACTACTACAGATCAGCTGATCAACAGTGAGCTGAGCAACAGTGATCCTTGAGCTGGACCGTCTTTGAAGACTCCGTAAATCTCCGTATAATAATATATATCTACGGGAACGAGCAGAGAACAAGAACAAGATTTGTAAATGTAAGATTTGAAGGACCCGGCATGAAAAATAGAATAGTTCTCGTCATTAGTGAACATGTGTCTCGTCATTGTGTATCATGGACAGTAAGAGGGGGATCAATAGAGTGTTGTTATTATAACGTCTAAAAAGTATGATGGTCTGTCGATAAATCAATCAGATAAATAATGAAGTCGTTTTCGCTGGAAAAGCCATCTCAGGCTGTCAAGTCTCCCGTTTTGGCCGGGAAACTACCGTATTTTACTTCTCTTTCGCGCCGTCCTCCCGTATTAGTATTTTCCCGTAAATCTCCCTTATATTATATAGTTGCTGGATAGTGTAGTGGTAAGATCGCCGCCTTTCACACGGGAGACCGGGGTTCGAATCCCGGTTGTGGCCAAAAATATATTTTATATATTTTATATATTTATATTATATTTATATTATATTTTTTATATATTGTATTATATAGTTGCTGGATAGTGTAGTGGTAAGATCGCCGCCTTTCACACGGGAGACCGGGGTTCGAATCCCGGTTGTGGCCAGAAACAACTGCTATCACAACTAGAGATTGATGTAAGGACATAAAACTTATAGGTCCTGCAGGCCCCAACTCTGATCAGCCTGCATCAGTCCATCTCAGAGCTCCAAGAAAAGGATCCACTGGCCCAGGCAAGATTGGACTCCACGCATCAAACCATCCCTTTTAAGGAAGGCAAAGCCCTGCCGGCTCCTGAGAATAACTGGAGCAATACAGAAAAAGCAAGACCTTTCACCCCCTGGAGTGGCCGGAGTTCCACAGTCAAACCACAGCAACAACAGCTGTCAGTCCCCAGACACAGACACCTTTTCCACTAGAAATAGGATAACTCACCACACATAGATGTTAGGGACAAATACACGCATGTTTGGTCTCGTTTGAATAGGCATGAGACGGCGAGTGTTATACACTCAGATTTAAGGCAGTATAGTTTTCCCTAAGAGAACTATAGAAACTTCGGCTAAACCCACCAAACTGAGAGAGCCTCTCACATGGCAGAACAAGGGAATTACGACCACCCCCTAAAGTGATCTGATTGGCTGAGGACTTGAGAACCAAGGCCAACAATGCCCCTAAAATTAACCGTTGACCGAAATTGGTCAGTCTTCAGAGACATGCCATCACCTGGTTTGGATACTTAAGGAAGGGCCTCAGAAGGATTCGGGGAGTTACTCTGTAATCAGAGCTCCCACAGAGAACTGCGTGAAAGTCCATCTGTAGTCAGATACTTTCCGCAGAACTTTGTGCACTCTCAGCTGAGGAATGTGATTGTTTAATATTGTATTTGTCCAAATGTATTTACAAGTATGTGGCCACATGTCAATAATTATATATTGTAATATGTTTAATAAATGTTGTCTTGATTACTTCATGACTGTCTGATTTGCTAACTTCTTTATAAACTTTCCAGATTGGACTTCTATCCTGATTAGGACTAAAGTGATAAATACTATCTTGCAGCCTCTGGGTTAAATCCCCTTTATCCGGGTCCCAAACTCGACTGCCCAAGTTAAGTTAGGTGGATACCAAAACCGCACCTCTGGAGTTCGCACACGCTCAGTTACGGGCCGACTTAACCTCTGAGGTCAACACATGCTGATGAAAGGTACCGGTCTGCCCTCTGAGGGGCGTACACACTATGTTCCTAGGCACCGGGCATAGTCCCTGAGACGCTCACATGGTAAGACAATGGGCGGCATCGGCGGAGTCCCTGAGACGAGCCCAAAGTAAAACCTCGTACAAACTACCGCAACAAAAGGTGCGCCGTCACAGCCGCTGAGGTTGACACATGTTATGATATGGGCTGCCCCCGGCTGAGCCTCTGAGGTGGATGTACGTGTGGTTCGGGTAAACATCGGCTTAATCTCCGAGGCACCCACATGCTCAGTAATTGGCAGACACTGGGCCTTTGGGAAATTATATAGGTCGAGGGACCCGAATAATCAGAGGCTGACATTGTCTTAAATGGTGCCGATTTCCGTGCATCTAAGACAAACCCTGTGGAACAAGCCCACGGATCGCCCTGTCGGCCGAGGCGAATCTGGCGGACTCCTTCGTCAGGGGTAAACTAGAGTTGGTAATCTAAAGGAGAGTCCCGAAGTAATCCGAACAACATAAACGTCATGACTACAATATACTGAAATAAGGTCATTAATAAAATGGAGTCAGATGTGTGTCTAAAAGAATATCTTGTATATTAAAAAGGGTAAGTAATTCCCAGGAGCGCTTGGAAGGACCAACACGCATTCACAGCCTTCGGCTGCGCCATTGGATTCCGCCATTGGGCCAGTGGGCGGCTCCCTACATTGATGAGGTACAACACGATTGCTACGACAAGGGGGAGCCAGGACGACAGGTCAGGGGGGAGATATCATCATCCCCACATTCCGAGATTGGGTACCAAGCCCCATATATATTAGTAGGCTGAATACAAGAGCAGCTGACCTGAGAAATAAGAAATAAGCTAAGCTGGAAACCTGGACCCTCCGACCAAGAATGCGTGAAGTACCCTCAGAAGGTCTACTAGAAGATGTACGTAGAAGACTACTACAGATCAGCTGATCTACACCACAGCAACAGTGATCCTTGAGCTGGACCGTCTTTGAAGACTCCGTAAATCTCCGTATAATAATATATATCTACGGGAACGAGCAGAGAACAAGAACAAGATTTGTAAATGTAAGATTTGAAGGACCCGGCATGAAAAATAGAATAGTTCTCGTCATTAGTGAACATGTGTCTCGTCATTGTGTATCATGGACAGTAAGAGGGGGATCAATAGAGTGTTGTTATTATAACGTCTAAAAAGTATGATGGTCTGTCGATAAATCAATCAGATAAATAATGAAGTCGTTTTCGCTGGAAAAGCCATCTCAGGCTGTCAAGTCTCCCGTTTTGGCCGGGAAACTACCGTATTTTACTTCTCTTTCGCGCCGTCCTCCCGTATTAGTATTTTCCCGTAAATCTCCCTTATATTATATAGTTGCTGGATAGTGTAGTGGTAAGATCGCCGCCTTTCACACGGGAGACCGGGGTTCGAATCCCGGTTGTGGCCAAAAATATATTTTATATATTTTATATATTTATATTATATTTATATTATATTTTTTATATATTGTATTATATAGTTGCTGGATAGTGTAGTGGTAAGATCGCCGCCTTTCACACGGGAGACCGGGGTTCGAATCCCGGTTGTGGCCAGAAACAACTGCTATCACAACTAGAGATTGATGTAAGGACATAAAACTTATAGGTCCTGCAGGCCCCAACTCTGATCAGCCTGCATCAGTCCATCTCAGAGCTCCAAGAAAAGGATCCACTGGCCCAGGCAAGATTGGACTCCACGCATCAAACCATCCCTTTTAAGGAAGGCAAAGCCCTGCCGGCTCCTGAGAATAACTGGAGCAATACAGAAAAAGCAAGACCTTTCACCCCCTGGAGTGGCCGGAGTTCCACAGTCAAACCACAGCAACAACAGCTGTCAGTCCCCAGACACAGACACCTTTTCCACTAGAAATAGGATAACTCACCACACATAGATGTTAGGGACAAATACACGCATGTTTGGTCTCGTTTGAATAGGCATGAGACGGCGAGTGTTATACACTCAGATTTAAGGCAGTATAGTTTTCCCTAAGAGAACTATAGAAACTTCGGCTAAACCCACCAAACTGAGAGAGCCTCTCACATGGCAGAACAAGGGAATTACGACCACCCCCTAAAGTGATCTGATTGGCTGAGGACTTGAGAACCAAGGCCAACAATGCCCCTAAAATTAACCGTTGACCGAAATTGGTCAGTCTTCAGAGACATGCCATCACCTGGTTTGGATACTTAAGGAAGGGCCTCAGAAGGATTCGGGGAGTTACTCTGTAATCAGAGCTCCCACAGAGAACTGCGTGAAAGTCCATCTGTAGTCAGATACTTTCCGCAGAACTTTGTGCACTCTCAGCTGAGGAATGTGATTGTTTAATATTGTATTTGTCCAAATGTATTTACAAGTATGTGGCCACATGTCAATAATTATATATTGTAATATGTTTAATAAATGTTTAGTAATAGAGTGTTGTTATTATAACGTCTAAAAAGTATGATGGTCTGTCGATAAATCAATCAGATAAATAATGAAGTCGTTTTCGCTGGAAAAGCCATCTCAGGCTGTCAAGTCTCCCGTTTTGGCCGGGAAACTACCGTATTTTACTTCTCTTTCCCGCCGTCCTCCCGTATTAGTATTTTCCCGTAAATCTCCCTTATATTATATAGTTGCTGGATAGTGTAGTGGTAAGATCGCCGCCTTTCACACGGGAGACCGGGGTTCGAATCCCGGTTGTGGCCAGAAACAACTGCTATCACAACTAGAGATTGATGAGGTACAACACGATTGCTACGACAAGGGGGAGCCAGGACGACAGGTCAGGGGGGAGATATCATCATCCCCACATTCCGAGATTGGGTACCAAGCCCCATATATATTAGTAGGCTGAATACAAGAGCAGCTGACCTGAGAAATAAGAAATAAGCTAAGCTGGAAACCTGGACCCTCCGACCAAGAATGCGTGAAGTACCCTCAGAAGGTCTACTAGAAGATGTACGTAGAAGACTACTACAGATCAGCTGATCAACAGTGAGCTGAGCAACAGTGATCCTTGAGCTGGACCGTCTTTGAAGACTCCGTAAATCTCCGTATAATAATATATATCTACGGGAACGAGCAGAGAACAAGAACAAGATTTGTAAATGTAAGATTTGAAGGACCCGGCATGAAAAATAGAATAGTTCTCGTCATTAGTGAACATGTGTCTCGTCATTGTGTATCATGGACAGTAAGAGGGGGATCAATAGAGTGTTGTTATTATAACGTCTAAAAAGTATGATGGTCTGTCGATAAATCAATCAGATAAATAATGAAGTCGTTTTCGCTGGAAAAGCCATCTCAGGCTGTCAAGTCTCCCGTTTTGGCCGGGAAACTACCGTATTTTACTTCTCTTTCGCGCCGTCCTCCCGTATTAGTATTTTCCCGTAAATCTCCCTTATATTATATAGTTGCTGGATAGTGTAGTGGTAAGATCGCCGCCTTTCACACGGGAGACCGGGGTTCGAATCCCGGTTGTGGCCAAAAATATATTTTATATATTTTATATATTTATATTATATTTATATTATATTTTTTATATATTGTATTATATAGTTGCTGGATAGTGTAGTGGTAAGATCGCCGCCTTTCACACGGGAGACCGGGGTTCGAATCCCGGTTGTGGCCAGAAACAACTGCTATCACAACTAGAGATTGATGTAAGGACATAAAACTTATAGGTCCTGCAGGCCCCAACTCTGATCAGCCTGCATCAGTCCATCTCAGAGCTCCAAGAAAAGGATCCACTGGCCCAGGCAAGATTGGACTCCACGCATCAAACCATCCCTTTTAAGGAAGGCAAAGCCCTGCCGGCTCCTGAGAATAACTGGAGCAATACAGAAAAAGCAAGACCTTTCACCCCCTGGAGTGGCCGGAGTTCCACAGTCAAACCACAGCAACAACAGCTGTCAGTCCCCAGACACAGACACCTTTTCCACTAGAAATAGGATAACTCACCACACATAGATGTTAGGGACAAATACACGCATGTTTGGTCTCGTTTGAATAGGCATGAGACGGCGAGTGTTATACACTCAGATTTAAGGCAGTATAGTTTTCCCTAAGAGAACTATAGAAACTTCGGCTAAACCCACCAAACTGAGAGAGCCTCTCACATGGCAGAACAAGGGAATTACGACCACCCCCTAAAGTGATCTGATTGGCTGAGGACTTGAGAACCAAGGCCAACAATGCCCCTAAAATTAACCGTTGACCGAAATTGGTCAGTCTTCAGAGACATGCCATCACCTGGTTTGGATACTTAAGGAAGGGCCTCAGAAGGATTCGGGGAGTTACTCTGTAATCAGAGCTCCCACAGAGAACTGCGTGAAAGTCCATCTGTAGTCAGATACTTTCCGCAGAACTTTGTGCACTCTCAGCTGAGGAATGTGATTGTTTAATATTGTATTTGTCCAAATGTATTTACAAGTATGTGGCCACATGTCAATAATTATATATTGTAATATGTTTAATAAATGTTGTCTTGATTACTTCATGACTGTCTGATTTGCTAACTTCTTTATAAACTTTCCAGATTGGACTTCTATCCTGATTAGGACTAAAGTGATAAATACTATCTTGCAGCCTCTGGGTTAAATCCCCTTTATCCGGGTCCCAAACTCGACTGCCCAAGTTAAGTTAGGTGGATACCAAAACCGCACCTCTGGAGTTCGCACACGCTCAGTTACGGGCCGACTTAACCTCTGAGGTCAACACATGCTGATGAAAGGTACCGGTCTGCCCTCTGAGGGGCGTACACACTATGTTCCTAGGCACCGGGCATAGTCCCTGAGACGCTCACATGGTAAGACAATGGGCGGCATCGGCGGAGTCCCTGAGACGAGCCCAAAGTAAAACCTCGTACAAACTACCGCAACAAAAGGTGCGCCGTCACAGCCGCTGAGGTTGACACATGTTATGATATGGGCTGCCCCCGGCTGAGCCTCTGAGGTGGATGTACGTGTGGTTCGGGTAAACATCGGCTTAATCTCCGAGGCACCCACATGCTCAGTAATTGGCAGACACTGGGCCTTTGGGAAATTATATAGGTCGAGGGACCCGAATAATCAGAGGCTGACATTGTCTTAAATGGTGCCGATTTCCGTGCATCTAAGACAAACCCTGTGGAACAAGCCCACGGATCGCCCTGTCGGCCGAGGCGAATCTGGCGGACTCCTTCGTCAGGGGTAAACTAGAGTTGGTAATCTAAAGGAGAGTCCCGAAGTAATCCGAACAACATAAACGTCATGACTACAATATACTGAAATAAGGTCATTAATAAAATGGAGTCAGATGTGTGTCTAAAAGAATATCTTGTATATTAAAAAGGGTAAGTAATTCCCAGGAGCGCTTGGAAGGACCAACACGCATTCACAGCAACAGTGATCCTTGAGCTGGACCGTCTTTGAAGACTCCGTAAATCTCCGTATAATAATATATATCTACGGGAACGAGCAGAGAACAAGAACAAGATTTGTAAATGTAAGATTTGAAGGACCCGGCATGAAAAATAGAATAGTTCTCGTCATTAGTGAACATGTGTCTCGTCATTGTGTATCATGGACAGTAAGAGGGGGATCAATAGAGTGTTGTTATTATAACGTCTAAAAAGTATGATGGTCTGTCGATAAATCAATCAGATAAATAATGAAGTCGTTTTCGCTGGAAAAGCCATCTCAGGCTGTCAAGTCTCCCGTTTTGGCCGGGAAACTACCGTATTTTACTTCTCTTTCGCGCCGTCCTCCCGTATTAGTATTTTCCCGTAAATCTCCCTTATATTATATAGTTGCTGGATAGTGTAGTGGTAAGATCGCCGCCTTTCACACGGGAGACCGGGGTTCGAATCCCGGTTGTGGCCAAAAATATATTTTATATATTTTATATATTTATATTATATTTATATTATATTTTTTATATATTGTATTATATAGTTGCTGGATAGTGTAGTGGTAAGATCGCCGCCTTTCACACGGGAGACCGGGGTTCGAATCCCGGTTGTGGCCAGAAACAACTGCTATCACAACTAGAGATTGATGAGGTACAACACGATTGCTACGACAAGGGGGAGCCAGGACGACAGGTCAGGGGGGAGATATCATCATCCCCACATTCCGAGATTGGGTACCAAGCCCCATATATATTAGTAGGCTGAATACAAGAGCAGCTGACCTGAGAAATAAGAAATAAGCTAAGCTGGAAACCTGGACCCTCCGACCAAGAATGCGTGAAGTACCCTCAGAAGGTCTACTAGAAGATGTACGTAGAAGACTACTACAGATCAGCTGATCTACACCACAGCAACAGTGATCCTTGAGCTGGACCGTCTTTGAAGACTCCGTAAATCTCCGTATAATAATATATATCTACGGGAACGAGCAGAGAACAAGAACAAGATTTGTAAATGTAAGATTTGAAGGACCCGGCATGAAAAATAGAATAGTTCTCGTCATTAGTGAACATGTGTCTCGTCATTGTGTATCATGGACAGTAAGAGGGGGATCAATAGAGTGTTGTTATTATAACGTCTAAAAAGTATGATGGTCTGTGGATAAATCAATCAGATAAATAATGAAGTCGTTTTCGCGAACACGCTGGAAAAGCCAGGGGCCGGACCGACTGTAGGGGGCGTGGCCAGAGACAGCCATCTCAGGCTGTCAAGTCTCCCGTTTTGGCCGGGAAACTACCGTATTTTACTTCTCTTTCCCGCCGTCCTCCCGTATTAGTATTTTCCCGTAAATCTCCCTTATATTATATAGTTGCTGGATAGTGTAGTGGTAAGATCGCCGCCTTTCACACGGGAGACCGGGGTTCGAATCCCGGTTGTGGCCAAAAATATATTTTATATATTTTATATATTTATATTATATTTATATTATATTTTTTATATATTGTATTATATAGTTGCTGGATAGTGTAGTGGTAAGATCGCCGCCTTTCACACGGGAGACCGGGGTTCGAATCCCGGTTGTGGCCAGAAACAACTGCTATCACAACTAGAGATTGATGAGGTACAACACGATTGCTACGACAAGGGGGAGCCAGGACGACAGGTCAGGGGGGAGATATCATCATCCCCACATTCCGAGATTGGGTACCAAGCCCCATATATATTAGTAGGCTGAATACAAGAGCAGCTGACCTGAGAAATAAGAAATAAGCTAAGCTGGAAACCTGGACCCTCCGACCAAGAATGCGTGAAGTACCCTCAGAAGGTCTACTAGAAGATGTACGTAGAAGACTACTACAGATCAGCTGATCTACACCACAGCAACAGTGATCCTTGAGCTGGACCGTCTTTGAAGACTCCGTAAATCTCCGTATAATAATATATATCTACGGGAACGAGCAGAGAACAAGAACAAGATTTGTAAATGTAAGATTTGAAGGACCCGGCATGAAAAATAGAATAGTTCTCGTCATTAGTGAACATGTGTCTCGTCATTGTGTATCATGGACAGTAAGAGGGGGATTATAACGTCTAAAAAGTATGATGGTCTGTCGATAAATCAATCAGATAAATAATGAAGTCATTTTCGCTGGAAAAGCCATCTCAGGCTGTCAAGTCTCCCGTTTTGGCCGGGAAACTACCGTATTTTACTTCTCTTTCGCGCCGTCCTCCCGTATTAGTATTTTCCCGTAAATCTCCCTTATATTATATAGTTGCTGGATAGTGTAGTGGTAAGATCGCCGCCTTTCACACGGGAGACCGGGGTTCGAATCCCGGTTGTGGCCAAAAATATATTTTATATATTTTATATATTTATATTATATTTATATTATATTTTTTATATATTGTATTATATAGTTGCTGGATAGTGTAGTGGTAAGATCGCCGCCTTTCACACGGGAGACCGGGGTTCGAATCCCGGTTGTGGCCAGAAACAACTGCTATCACAACTAGAGATTGATGTAAGGACATAAAACTTATAGGTCCTGCAGGCCCCAACTCTGATCAGCCTGCATCAGTCCATCTCAGAGCTCCAAGAAAAGGATCCACTGGCCCAGGCAAGATTGGACTCCACGCATCAAACCATCCCTTTTAAGGAAGGCAAAGCCCTGCCGGCTCCTGAGAATAACTGGAGCAATACAGAAAAAGCAAGACCTTTCACCCCCTGGAGTGGCCGGAGTTCCACAGTCAAACCACAGCAACAACAGCTGTCAGTCCCCAGACACAGACACCTTTTCCACTAGAAATAGGATAACTCACCACACATAGATGTTAGGGACAAATACACGCATGTTTGGTCTCGTTTGAATAGGCATGAGACGGCGAGTGTTATACACTCAGATTTAAGGCAGTATAGTTTTCCCTAAGAGAACTATAGAAACTTCGGCTAAACCCACCAAACTGAGAGAGCCTCTCACATGGCAGAACAAGGGAATTACGACCACCCCCTAAAGTGATCTGATTGGCTGAGGACTTGAGAACCAAGGCCAACAATGCCCCTAAAATTAACCGTTGACCGAAATTGGTCAGTCTTCAGAGACATGCCATCACCTGGTTTGGATACTTAAGGAAGGGCCTCAGAAGGATTCGGGGAGTTACTCTGTAATCAGAGCTCCCACAGAGAACTGCGTGAAAGTCCATCTGTAGTCAGATACTTTCCGCAGAACTTTGTGCACTCTCAGCTGAGGAATGTGATTGTTTAATATTGTATTTGTCCAAATGTATTTACAAGTATGTGGCCACATGTCAATAATTATATATTGTAATATGTTTAATAAATGTTGTCTTGATTACTTCATGACTGTCTGATTTGCTAACTTCTTTATAAACTTTCCAGATTGGACTTCTATCCTGATTAGGACTAAAGTGATAAATACTATCTTGCAGCCTCTGGGTTAAATCCCCTTTATCCGGGTCCCAAACTCGACTGCCCAAGTTAAGTTAGGTGGATACCAAAACCGCACCTCTGGAGTTCGCACACGCTCAGTTACGGGCCGACTTAACCTCTGAGGTCAACACATGCTGATGAAAGGTACCGGTCTGCCCTCTGAGGGGCGTACACACTATGTTCCTAGGCACCGGGCATAGTCCCTGAGACGCTCACATGGTAAGACAATGGGCGGCATCGGCGGAGTCCCTGAGACGAGCCCAAAGTAAAACCTCGTACAAACTACCGCAACAAAAGGTGCGCCGTCACAGCCGCTGAGGTTGACACATGTTATGATATGGGCTGCCCCCGGCTGAGCCTCTGAGGTGGATGTACGTGTGGTTCGGGTAAACATCGGCTTAATCTCCGAGGCACCCACATGCTCAGTAATTGGCAGACACTGGGCCTTTGGGAAATTATATAGGTCGAGGGACCCGAATAATCAGAGGCTGACATTGTCTTAAATGGTGCCGATTTCCGTGCATCTAAGACAAACCCTGTGGAACAAGCCCACGGATCGCCCTGTCGGCCGAGGCGAATCTGGCGGACTCCTTCGTCAGGGGTAAACTAGAGTTGGTAATCTAAAGGAGAGTCCCGAAGTAATCCGAACAACATAAACGTCATGACTACAATATACTGAAATAAGGTCATTAATAAAATGGAGTCAGATGTGTGTCTAAAAGAATATCTTGTATATTAAAAAGGGTAAGTAATTCCCAGGAGCGCTTGGAAGGACCAACACGCATTCACAGCAACAGTGATCCTTGAGCTGGACCGTCTTTGAAGACTCCGTAAATCTCCGTATAATAATATATATCTACGGGAACGAGCAGAGAACAAGAACAAGATTTGTAAATGTAAGATTTGAAGGACCCGGCATGAAAAATAGAATAGTTCTCGTCATTAGTGAACATGTGTCTCGTCATTGTGTATCATGGACAGTAAGAGGGGGATCAATAGAGTGTTGTTATTATAACGTC
This sequence comes from Brienomyrus brachyistius, assembly GCF_023856365.1. NCBI lineage: Eukaryota > Metazoa > Chordata > Actinopteri > Osteoglossiformes > Mormyridae > Brienomyrus > Brienomyrus brachyistius. The sequence goes on along the minus strand of NW_026042897.1, from coordinate 39,623 downwards.
TAAAAAGTATGATGGTCTGTCGATAAATCAATCAGATAAATAATGAAGTCGTTTTCGCTGGAAAAGCCATCTCAGGCTGTCAAGTCTCCCGTTTTGGCCGGGAAACTACCGTATTTTACTTCTCTTTCGCGCCGTCCTCCCGTATTAGTATTTTCCCGTAAATCTCCCTTATATTATATAGTTGCTGGATAGTGTAGTGGTAAGATCGCCGCCTTTCACACGGGAGACCGGGGTTCGAATCCCGGTTGTGGCCAAAAATATATTTTATATATTTTATATATTTATATTATATTTATATTATATTTTTTATATATTGTATTATATAGTTGCTGGATAGTGTAGTGGTAAGATCGCCGCCTTTCACACGGGAGACCGGGGTTCGAATCCCGGTTGTGGCCAGAAACAACTGCTATCACAACTAGAGATTGATGAGGTACAACACGATTGCTACGACAAGGGGGAGCCAGGACGACAGGTCAGGGGGGAGATATCATCATCCCCACATTCCGAGATTGGGTACCAAGCCCCATATATATTAGTAGGCTGAATACAAGAGCAGCTGACCTGAGAAATAAGAAATAAGCTAAGCTGGAAACCTGGACCCTCCGACCAAGAATGCGTGAAGTACCCTCAGAAGGTCTACTAGAAGATGTACGTAGAAGACTACTACAGATCAGCTGATCTACACCACAGCAACAGTGATCCTTGAGCTGGACCGTCTTTGAAGACTCCGTAAATCTCCGTATAATAATATATATCTACGGGAACGAGCAGAGAACAAGAACAAGATTTGTAAATGTAAGATTTGAAGGACCCGGCATGAAAAATAGAATAGTTCTCGTCATTAGTGAACATGTGTCTCGTCATTGTGTATCATGGACAGTAAGAGGGGGATCAATAGAGTGTTGTTATTATAACGTCTAAAAAGTATGATGGTCTGTGGATAAATCAATCAGATAAATAATGAAGTCGTTTTCGCGAACACGCTGGAAAAGCCAGGGGCCGGACCGACTGTAGGGGGCGTGGCCAGAGACAGCCATCTCAGGCTGTCAAGTCTCCCGTTTTGGCCGGGAAACTACCGTATTTTACTTCTCTTTCCCGCCGTCCTCCCGTATTAGTATTTTCCCGTAAATCTCCCTTATATTATATAGTTGCTGGATAGTGTAGTGGTAAGATCGCCGCCTTTCACACGGGAGACCGGGGTTCGAATCCCGGTTGTGGCCAAAAATATATTTTATATATTTTATATATTTATATTATATTTATATTATATTTTTTATATATTGTATTATATAGTTGCTGGATAGTGTAGTGGTAAGATCGCCGCCTTTCACACGGGAGACCGGGGTTCGAATCCCGGTTGTGGCCAGAAACAACTGCTATCACAACTAGAGATTGATGAGGTACAACACGATTGCTACGACAAGGGGGAGCCAGGACGACAGGTCAGGGGGGAGATATCATCATCCCCACATTCCGAGATTGGGTACCAAGCCCCATATATATTAGTAGGCTGAATACAAGAGCAGCTGACCTGAGAAATAAGAAATAAGCTAAGCTGGAAACCTGGACCCTCCGACCAAGAATGCGTGAAGTACCCTCAGAAGGTCTACTAGAAGATGTACGTAGAAGACTACTACAGATCAGCTGATCTACACCACAGCAACAGTGATCCTTGAGCTGGACCGTCTTTGAAGACTCCGTAAATCTCCGTATAATAATATATATCTACGGGAACGAGCAGAGAACAAGAACAAGATTTGTAAATGTAAGATTTGAAGGACCCGGCATGAAAAATAGAATAGTTCTCGTCATTAGTGAACATGTGTCTCGTCATTGTGTATCATGGACAGTAAGAGGGGGATTATAACGTCTAAAAAGTATGATGGTCTGTCGATAAATCAATCAGATAAATAATGAAGTCATTTTCGCTGGAAAAGCCATCTCAGGCTGTCAAGTCTCCCGTTTTGGCCGGGAAACTACCGTATTTTACTTCTCTTTCGCGCCGTCCTCCCGTATTAGTATTTTCCCGTAAATCTCCCTTATATTATATAGTTGCTGGATAGTGTAGTGGTAAGATCGCCGCCTTTCACACGGGAGACCGGGGTTCGAATCCCGGTTGTGGCCAAAAATATATTTTATATATTTTATATATTTATATTATATTTATATTATATTTTTTATATATTGTATTATATAGTTGCTGGATAGTGTAGTGGTAAGATCGCCGCCTTTCACACGGGAGACCGGGGTTCGAATCCCGGTTGTGGCCAGAAACAACTGCTATCACAACTAGAGATTGATGTAAGGACATAAAACTTATAGGTCCTGCAGGCCCCAACTCTGATCAGCCTGCATCAGTCCATCTCAGAGCTCCAAGAAAAGGATCCACTGGCCCAGGCAAGATTGGACTCCACGCATCAAACCATCCCTTTTAAGGAAGGCAAAGCCCTGCCGGCTCCTGAGAATAACTGGAGCAATACAGAAAAAGCAAGACCTTTCACCCCCTGGAGTGGCCGGAGTTCCACAGTCAAACCACAGCAACAACAGCTGTCAGTCCCCAGACACAGACACCTTTTCCACTAGAAATAGGATAACTCACCACACATAGATGTTAGGGACAAATACACGCATGTTTGGTCTCGTTTGAATAGGCATGAGACGGCGAGTGTTATACACTCAGATTTAAGGCAGTATAGTTTTCCCTAAGAGAACTATAGAAACTTCGGCTAAACCCACCAAACTGAGAGAGCCTCTCACATGGCAGAACAAGGGAATTACGACCACCCCCTAAAGTGATCTGATTGGCTGAGGACTTGAGAACCAAGGCCAACAATGCCCCTAAAATTAACCGTTGACCGAAATTGGTCAGTCTTCAGAGACATGCCATCACCTGGTTTGGATACTTAAGGAAGGGCCTCAGAAGGATTCGGGGAGTTACTCTGTAATCAGAGCTCCCACAGAGAACTGCGTGAAAGTCCATCTGTAGTCAGATACTTTCCGCAGAACTTTGTGCACTCTCAGCTGAGGAATGTGATTGTTTAATATTGTATTTGTCCAAATGTATTTACAAGTATGTGGCCACATGTCAATAATTATATATTGTAATATGTTTAATAAATGTTGTCTTGATTACTTCATGACTGTCTGATTTGCTAACTTCTTTATAAACTTTCCAGATTGGACTTCTATCCTGATTAGGACTAAAGTGATAAATACTATCTTGCAGCCTCTGGGTTAAATCCCCTTTATCCGGGTCCCAAACTCGACTGCCCAAGTTAAGTTAGGTGGATACCAAAACCGCACCTCTGGAGTTCGCACACGCTCAGTTACGGGCCGACTTAACCTCTGAGGTCAACACATGCTGATGAAAGGTACCGGTCTGCCCTCTGAGGGGCGTACACACTATGTTCCTAGGCACCGGGCATAGTCCCTGAGACGCTCACATGGTAAGACAATGGGCGGCATCGGCGGAGTCCCTGAGACGAGCCCAAAGTAAAACCTCGTACAAACTACCGCAACAAAAGGTGCGCCGTCACAGCCGCTGAGGTTGACACATGTTATGATATGGGCTGCCCCCGGCTGAGCCTCTGAGGTGGATGTACGTGTGGTTCGGGTAAACATCGGCTTAATCTCCGAGGCACCCACATGCTCAGTAATTGGCAGACACTGGGCCTTTGGGAAATTATATAGGTCGAGGGACCCGAATAATCAGAGGCTGACATTGTCTTAAATGGTGCCGATTTCCGTGCATCTAAGACAAACCCTGTGGAACAAGCCCACGGATCGCCCTGTCGGCCGAGGCGAATCTGGCGGACTCCTTCGTCAGGGGTAAACTAGAGTTGGTAATCTAAAGGAGAGTCCCGAAGTAATCCGAACAACATAAACGTCATGACTACAATATACTGAAATAAGGTCATTAATAAAATGGAGTCAGATGTGTGTCTAAAAGAATATCTTGTATATTAAAAAGGGTAAGTAATTCCCAGGAGCGCTTGGAAGGACCAACACGCATTCACAGCCTTCGGCTGCGCCATTGGATTCCGCCATTGGGCCAGTGGGCGGCTCCCTACATTGATGAGGTACAACACGATTGCTACGACAAGGGGGAGCCAGGACGACAGGTCAGGGGGGAGATATCATCATCCCCACATTCCGAGATTGGGTACCAAGCCCCATATATATTAGTAGGCTGAATACAAGAGCAGCTGACCTGAGAAATAAGAAATAAGCTAAGCTGGAAACCTGGACCCTCCGACCAAGAATGCGTGAAGTACCCTCAGAAGGTCTACTAGAAGATGTACGTAGAAGACTACTACAGATCAGCTGATCTACACCACAGCAACAGTGATCCTTGAGCTGGACCGTCTTTGAAGACTCCGTAAATCTCCGTATAATAATATATATCTACGGGAACGAGCAGAGAACAAGAACAAGATTTGTAAATGTAAGATTTGAAGGACCCGGCATGAAAAATAGAATAGTTCTCGTCATTAGTGAACATGTGTCTCGTCATTGTGTATCATGGACAGTAAGAGGGGGATCAATAGAGTGTTGTTATTATAACGTCTAAAAAGTATGATGGTCTGTGGATAAATCAATCAGATAAATAATGAAGTCGTTTTCGCGAACACGCTGGAAAAGCCAGGGGCCGGACCGACTGTAGGGGGCGTGGCCAGAGACAGCCATCTCAGGCTGTCAAGTCTCCCGTTTTGGCCGGGAAACTACCGTATTTTACTTCTCTTTCCCGCCGTCCTCCCGTATTAGTATTTTCCCGTAAATCTCCCTTATATTATATAGTTGCTGGATAGTGTAGTGGTAAGATCGCTGCCTTTCACACGGGAGACCGGGGTTCGAATCCCGGTTGTGGCCAAAAATATATTTTATATATTTTATATATTTATATTATATTTATATTATATTTTTTATATATTGTATTATATAGTTGCTGGATAGTGTAGTGGTAAGATCGCCGCCTTTCACACGGGAGACCGGGGTTCGAATCCCGGTTGTGGCCAGAAACAACTGCTATCACAACTAGAGATTGATGAGGTACAACACGATTGCTACGACAAGGGGGAGCCAGGACGACAGGTCAGGGGGGAGATATCATCATCCCCACATTCCGAGATTGGGTACCAAGCCCCATATATATTAGTAGGCTGAATACAAGAGCAGCTGACCTGAGAAATAAGAAATAAGCTAAGCTGGAAACCTGGACCCTCCGACCAAGAATGCGTGAAGTACCCTCAGAAGGTCTACTAGAAGATGTACGTAGAAGACTACTACAGATCAGCTGATCTACACCACAGCAACAGTGATCCTTGAGCTGGAGCCGGACCGTCTTTGAAGACTCCGTAAATCTCCGTATAATAATATATATCTACGGGAACGAGCAGAGAACAAGAACAAGATTTGTAAATGTAAGATTTGAAGGACCCGGCATGAAAAATAGAATAGTTCTCGTCATTAGTGAACATGTGTCTCGTCATTGTGTATCATGGACAGTAAGAGGGGGATCAATAGAGTGTTGTTATTATAACGTCTAAAAAGTATGATGGTCTGTCGATAAATCAATCAGATAAATAATGAAGTCGTTTTCGCTGGAAAAGCCATCTCAGGCTGTCAAGTCTCCCGTTTTGGCCGGGAAACTACCGTATTTTACTTCTCTTTCGCGCCGTCCTCCCGTATTAGTATTTTCCCGTAAATCTCCCTTATATTATATAGTTGCTGGATAGTGTAGTGGTAAGATCGCCGCCTTTCACACGGGAGACCGGGGTTCGAATCCCGGTTGTGGCCAAAAATATATTTTATATATTTTATATATTTATATTATATTTATATTATATTTTTTATATATTGTATTATATAGTTGCTGGATAGTGTAGTGGTAAGATCGCCGCCTTTCACACGGGAGACCGGGGTTCGAATCCCGGTTGTGGCCAGAAACAACTGCTATCACAACTAGAGATTGATGTAAGGACATAAAACTTATAGGTCCTGCAGGCCCCAACTCTGATCAGCCTGCATCAGTCCATCTCAGAGCTCCAAGAAAAGGATCCACTGGCCCAGGCAAGATTGGACTCCACGCATCAAACCATCCCTTTTAAGGAAGGCAAAGCCCTGCCGGCTCCTGAGAATAACTGGAGCAATACAGAAAAAGCAAGACCTTTCACCCCCTGGAGTGGCCGGAGTTCCACAGTCAAACCACAGCAACAACAGCTGTCAGTCCCCAGACACAGACACCTTTTCCACTAGCTAGAAATAGAGAGAGATAACTCACCACACATAGATGTTAGGGACAAATACACGCATGTTTGGTCTCGTTTGAATAGGCATGAGACGGCGAGTGTTATACACTCAGATTTAAGGCAGTATAGTTTTCCCTAAGAGAACTATAGAAACTTCGGCTAAACCCACCAAACTGAGAGAGCCTCTCACATGGCAGAACAAGGGAATTACGACCACCCCCTAAAGTGATCTGATTGGCTGAGGACTTGAGAACCAAGGCCAACAATGCCCCTAAAATTAACCGTTGACCGAAATTGGTCAGTCTTCAGAGACATGCCATCACCTGGTTTGGATACTTAAGGAAGGGCCTCAGAAGGATTCGGGGAGTTACTCTGTAATCAGAGCTCCCACAGAGAACTGCGTGAAAGTCCATCTGTAGTCAGATACTTTCCGCAGAACTTTGTGCACTCTCAGCTGAGGAATGTGATTGTTTAATATTGTATTTGTCCAAATGTATTTACAAGTATGTGGCCACATGTCAATAATTATATATTGTAATATGTTTAATAAATGTTGTCTTGATTACTTCATGACTGTCTGATTTGCTAACTTCTTTATAAACTTTCCAGATTGGACTTCTATCCTGATTAGGACTAAAGTGATAAATACTATCTTGCAGCCTCTGGGTTAAATCCCCTTTATCCGGGTCCCAAACTCGACTGCCCAAGTTAAGTTAGGTGGATACCAAAACCGCACCTCTGGAGTTCGCACACGCTCAGTTACGGGCCGACTTAACCTCTGAGGTCAACACATGCTGATGAAAGGTACCGGTCTGCCCTCTGAGGGGCGTACACACTATGTTCCTAGGCACCGGGCATAGTCCCTGAGACGCTCACATGGTAAGACAATGGGCGGCATCGGCGGAGTCCCTGAGACGAGCCCAAAGTAAAACCTCGTACAAACTACCGCAACAAAAGGTGCGCCGTCACAGCCGCTGAGGTTGACACATGTTATGATATGGGCTGCCCCCGGCTGAGCCTCTGAGGTGGATGTACGTGTGGTTCGGGTAAACATCGGCTTAATCTCCGAGGCACCCACATGCTCAGTAATTGGCAGACAACACGATTGCTACGACAAGGGGGAGCCAGGACGACAGGTCAGGGGGGAGATATCATCATCCCCACATTCCGAGATTGGGTACCAAGCCCCATATATATTAGTAGGCTGAATACAAGAGCAGCTGACCTGAGAAATAAGAAATAAGCTAAGCTGGAAACCTGGACCCTCCGACCAAGAATGCGTGAAGTACCCTCAGAAGGTCTACTAGAAGATGTACGTAGAAGACTACTACAGATCAGCTGATCTACACCACAGCAACAGTGATCCTTGAGCTGGACCGTCTTTGAAGACTCCGTAAATCTCCGTATAATAATATATATCTACGGGAACGAGCAGAGAACAAGAACAAGATTTGTAAATGTAAGATTTGAAGGACCCGGCATGAAAAATAGAATAGTTCTCGTCATTAGTGAACATGTGTCTCGTCATTGTGTATCATGGACAGTAAGAGGGGGATCAATAGAGTGTTGTTATTATAACGTCTAAAAAGTATGATGGTCTGTCGATAAATCAATCAGATAAATAATGAAGTCGTTTTCGCTGGAAAAGCCATCTCAGGCTGTCAAGTCTCCCGTTTTGGCCGGGAAACTACCGTATTTTACTTCTTTTTCGCGCCGTCCTCCCGTATTAGTATTTTCCCGTAAATCTCCCTTATATGATATAGTTGCTGGATAGTGTAGTGGTAAGATCGCCGCCTTTCACACGGGAGACCGGGGTTCGAATCCCGGTTGTGGCCAAAAATATATTTTATATATTTTATATATTTATATTATATTTATATTATATTTTTTATATATTGTATTATATAGTTGCTGGATAGTGTAGTGGTAAGATCGCCGCCTTTCACACGGGAGACCGGGGTTCGAATCCCGGTTGTGGCCAGAAACAACTGCTATCACAACTAGAGATTGATGTAAGGACATAAAACTTATAGGTCCTGCAGGCCCCAACTCTGATCAGCCTGCATCAGTCCATCTCAGAGCTCCAAGAAAAGGATCCACTGGCCCAGGCAAGATTGGACTCCACGCATCAAACCATCCCTTTTAAGGAAGGCAAAGCCCTGCCGGCTCCTGAGAATAACTGGAGCAATACAGAAAAAGCAAGACCTTTCACCCCCTGGAGTGGCCGGAGTTCCACAGTCAAACCACAGCAACAACAGCTGTCAGTCCCCAGACACAGACACCTTTTCCACTAGAAATAGGATAACTCACCACACATAGATGTTAGGGACAAATACACGCATGTTTGGTCTCGTTTGAATAGGCATGAGACGGCGAGTGTTATACACTCAGATTTAAGGCAGTATAGTTTTCCCTAAGAGAACTATAGAAACTTCGGCTAAACCCACCAAACTGAGAGAGCCTCTCACATGGCAGAACAAGGGAATTACGACCACCCCCTAAAGTGATCTGATTGGCTGAGGACTTGAGAACCAAGGCCAACAATGCCCCTAAAATTAACCGTTGACCGAAATTGGTCAGTCTTCAGAGACATGCCATCACCTGGTTTGGATACTTAAGGAAGGGCCTCAGAAGGATTCGGGGAGTTACTCTGTAATCAGAGCTCCCACAGAGAACTGCGTGAAAGTCCATCTGTAGTCAGATACTTTCCGCAGAACTTTGTGCACTCTCAGCTGAGGAATGTGATTGTTTAATATTGTATTTGTCCAAATGTATTTACAAGTATGTGGCCACATGTCAATAATTATATATTGTAATATGTTTAATAAATGTTGTCTTGATTACTTCATGACTGTCTGATTTGCTAACTTCTTTATAAACTTTCCAGATTGGACTTCTATCCTGATTAGGACTAAAGTGATAAATACTATCTTGCAGCCTCTGGGTTAAATCCCCTTTATCCGGGTCCCAAACTCGACTGCCCAAGTTAAGTTAGGTGGATACCAAAACCGCACCTCTGGAGTTCGCACACGCTCAGTTACGGGCCGACTTAACCTCTGAGGTCAACACATGCTGATGAAAGGTACCGGTCTGCCCTCTGAGGGGCGTACACACTATGTTCCTAGGCACCGGGCATAGTCCCTGAGACGCTCACATGGTAAGACAATGGGCGGCATCGGCGGAGTCCCTGAGACGAGCCCAAAGTAAAACCTCGTACAAACTACCGCAACAAAAGGTGCGCCGTCACAGCCGCTGAGGTTGACACATGTTATGATATGGGCTGCCCCCGGCTGAGCCTCTGAGGTGGATGTACGTGTGGTTCGGGTAAACATCGGCTTAATCTCCGAGGCACCCACATGCTCAGTAATTGGCAGACAACACGATTGCTACGACAAGGGGGAGCCAGGACGACAGGTCAGGGGGGAGATATCATCATCCCCACATTCCGAGATTGGGTACCAAGCCCCATATATATTAGTAGGCTGAATACAAGAGCAGCTGACCTGAGAAATAAGAAATAAGCTAAGCTGGAAACCTGGACCCTCCGACCAAGAATGCGTGAAGTACCCTCAGAAGGTCTACTAGAAGATGTACGTAGAAGACTACTACAGATCAGCTGATCTACACCACAGCAACAGTGATCCTTGAGCTGGACCGTCTTTGAAGACTCCGTAAATCTCCGTATAATAATATATATCTACGGGAACGAGCAGAGAACAAGAACAAGATTTGTAAATGTAAGATTTGAAGGACCCGGCATGAAAAATAGAATAGTTCTCGTCATTAGTGAACATGTGTCTCGTCATTGTGTATCATGGACAGTAAGAGGGGGATCAATAGAGTGTTGTTATTATAACGTCTAAAAAGTATGATGGTCTGTCGATAAATCAATCAGATAAATAATGAAGTCGTTTTCGCTGGAAAAGCCATCTCAGGCTGTCAAGTCTCCCGTTTTGGCCGGGAAACTACCGTATTTTACTTCTTTTTCGCGCCGTCCTCCCGTATTAGTATTTTCCCGTAAATCTCCCTTATATGATATAGTTGCTGGATAGTGTAGTGGTAAGATCGCCGCCTTTCACACGGGAGACCGGGGTTCGAATCCCGGTTGTGGCCAAAAATATATTTTATATATTTTATATATTTATATTATATTTATATTATATTTTTTATATATTGTATTATATAGTTGCTGGATAGTGTAGTGGTAAGATCGCCGCCTTTCACACGGGAGACCGGGGTTCGAATCCCGGTTGTGGCCAGAAACAACTGCTATCACAACTAGAGATTGATGTAAGGACATAAAACTTATAGGTCCTGCAGGCCCCAACTCTGATCAGCCTGCATCAGTCCATCTCAGAGCTCCAAGAAAAGGATCCACTGGCCCAGGCAAGATTGGACTCCACGCATCAAACCATCCCTTTTAAGGAAGGCAAAGCCCTGCCGGCTCCTGAGAATAACTGGAGCAATACAGAAAAAGCAAGACCTTTCACCCCCTGGAGTGGCCGGAGTTCCACAGTCAAACCACAGCAACAACAGCTGTCAGTCCCCAGACACAGACACCTTTTCCACTAGAAATAGGATAACTCACCACACATAGATGTTAGGGACAAATACACGCATGTTTGGTCTCGTTTGAATAGGCATGAGACGGCGAGTGTTATACACTCAGATTTAAGGCAGTATAGTTTTCCCTAAGAGAACTATAGAAACTTCGGCTAAACCCACCAAACTGAGAGAGCCTCTCACATGGCAGAACAAGGGAATTACGACCACCCCCTAAAGTGATCTGATTGGCTGAGGACTTGAGAACCAAGGCCAACAATGCCCCTAAAATTAACCGTTGACCGAAATTGGTCAGTCTTCAGAGACATGCCATCACCTGGTTTGGATACTTAAGGAAGGGCCTCAGAAGGATTCGGGGAGTTACTCTGTAATCAGAGCTCCCACAGAGAACTGCGTGAAAGTCCATCTGTAGTCAGATACTTTCCGCAGAACTTTGTGCACTCTCAGCTGAGGAATGTGATTGTTTAATATTGTATTTGTCCAAATGTATTTACAAGTATGTGGCCACATGTCAATAATTATATATTGTAATATGTTTAATAAATGTTGTCTTGATTACTTCATGACTGTCTGATTTGCTAACTTCTTTATAAACTTTCCAGATTGGACTTCTATCCTGATTAGGACTAAAGTGATAAATACTATCTTGCAGCCTCTGGGTTAAATCCCCTTTATCCGGGTCCCAAACTCGACTGCCCAAGTTAAGTTAGGTGGATACCAAAACCGCACCTCTGGAGTTCGCACACGCTCAGTTACGGGCCGACTTAACCTCTGAGGTCAACACATGCTGATGAAAGGTACCGGTCTGCCCTCTGAGGGGCGTACACACTATGTTCCTAGGCACCGGGCATAGTCCCTGAGACGCTCACATGGTAAGACAATGGGCGGCATCGGCGGAGTCCCTGAGACGAGCCCAAAGTAAAACCTCGTACAAACTACCGCAACAAAAGGTGCGCCGTCACAGCCGCTGAGGTTGACACATGTTATGATATGGGCTGCCCCCGGCTGAGCCTCTGAGGTGGATGTACGTGTGGTTCGGGTAAACATCGGCTTAATCTCCGAGGCACCCACATGCTCAGTAATTGGCAGACACTGGGCCTTTGGGAAATTATATAGGTCGAGGGACCCGAATAATCAGAGGCTGACATTGTCTTAAATGGTGCCGATTTCCGTGCATCTAAGACAAACCCTGTGGAACAAGCCCACGGATCGCCCTGTCGGCCGAGGCGAATCTGGCGGACTCCTTCGTCAGGGGTAAACTAGAGTTGGTAATCTAAAGGAGAGTCCCGAAGTAATCCGAACAACATAAACGTCATGACTACAATATACTGAAATAAGGTCATTAATAAAATGGAGTCAGATGTGTGTCTAAAAGAATATCTTGTATATTAAAAAGGGTAAGTAATTCCCAGGAGCGCTTGGAAGGACCAACACGCATTCACAGCCTTCGGCTGCGCCATTGGATTCCGCCATTGGGCCAGTGGGCGGCTCCCTACATTGATGAGGTACAACACGATTGCTACGACAAGGGGGAGCCAGGACGACAGGTCAGGGGGGAGATATCATCATCCCCACATTCCGAGATTGGGTACCAAGCCCCATATATATTAGTAGGCTGAATACAAGAGCAGCTGACCTGAGAAATAAGAAATAAGCTAAGCTGGAAACCTGGACCCTCCGACCAAGAATGCGTGAAGTACCCTCAGAAGGTCTACTAGAAGATGTACGTAGAAGACTACTACAGATCAGCTGATCTACACCACAGCAACAGTGATCCTTGAGCTGGACCGTCTTTGAAGACTCCGTAAATCTCCGTATAATAATATATATCTACGGGAACGAGCAGAGAACAAGAACAAGATTTGTAAATGTAAGATTTGAAGGACCCGGCATGAAAAATAGAATAGTTCTCGTCATTAGTGAACATGTGTCTCGTCATTGTATATCATGGACAGTAAGAGGGGGATCAATAGAGTGTTGTTATTATAACGTCTAAAAAGTATGATGGTCTGTCGATAAATCAATCAGATAAATAATGAAGTCGTTTTCGCTGGAAAAGCCATCTCAGGCTGTCAAGTCTCCCGTTTTGGCCGGGAAACTACCGTATTTTACTTCTCTTTCCCGCCGTCCTCCCGTATTAGTATTTTCCCGTAAATCTCCCTTATATTATATAGTTGCTGGATAGTGTAGTGGTAAGATCGCCGCCTTTCACACGGGAGACCGGGGTTCGAATCCCGGTTGTGGCCAAAAATATATTTTATATATTTTATATATTTTATATATTTATATTATATTTTTTATATATTGTATTATATAGTTGCTGGATAGTGTAGTGGTAAGATCGCCGCCTTTCACACGGGAGACCGGGGTTCGAATCCCGGTTGTGGCCAGAAACAACTGCTATCACAACTAGAGATTGATGTAAGGACATAAAACTTATAGGTCCTGCAGGCCCCAACTCTGATCAGCCTGCATCAGTCCATCTCAGAGCTCCAAGAAAAGGATCCACTGGCCCAGGCAAGATTGGACTCCACGCATCAAACCATCCCTTTTAAGGAAGGCAAAGCCCTGCCGGCTCCTGAGAATAACTGGAGCAATACAGAAAAAGCAAGACCTTTCACCCCCTGGAGTGGCCGGAGTTCCACAGTCAAACCACAGCAACAACAGCTGTCAGTCCCCAGACACAGACACCTTTTCCACTAGAAATAGGATAACTCACCACACATAGATGTTAGGGACAAATACACGCATGTTTGGTCTCGTTTGAATAGGCATGAGACGGCGAGTGTTATACACTCAGATTTAAGGCAGTATAGTTTTCCCTAAGAGAACTATAGAAACTTCGGCTAAACCCACCAAACTGAGAGAGCCTCTCACATGGCAGAACAAGGGAATTACGACCACCCCCTAAAGTGATCTGATTGGCTGAGGACTTGAGAACCAAGGCCAACAATGCCCCTAAAATTAACCGTTGACCGAAATTGGTCAGTCTTCAGAGACATGCCATCACCTGGTTTGGATACTTAAGGAAGGGCCTCAGAAGGATTCGGGGAGTTACTCTGTAATCAGAGCTCCCACAGAGAACTGCGTGAAAGTCCATCTGTAGTCAGATACTTTCCGCAGAACTTTGTGCACTCTCAGCTGAGGAATGTGATTGTTTAATATTGTATTTGTCCAAATGTATTTACAAGTATGTGGCCACATGTCAATAATTATATATTGTAATATGTTTAATAAATGTTGTCTTGATTACTTCATGACTGTCTGATTTGCTAACTTCTTTATAAACTTTCCAGATTGGACTTCTATCCTGATTAGGACTAAAGTGATAAATACTATCTTGCAGCCTCTGGGTTAAATCCCCTTTATCCGGGTCCCAAACTCGACTGCCCAAGTTAAGTTAGGTGGATACCAAAACCGCACCTCTGGAGTTCGCACACGCTCAGTTACGGGCCGACTTAACCTCTGAGGTCAACACATGCTGATGAAAGGTACCGGTCTGCCCTCTGAGGGGCGTACACACTATGTTCCTAGGCACCGGGCATAGTCCCTGAGACGCTCACATGGTAAGACAATGGGCGGCATCGGCGGAGTCCCTGAGACGAGCCCAAAGTAAAACCTCGTACAAACTACCGCAACAAAAGGTGCGCCGTCACAGCCGCTGAGGTTGACACATGTTATGATATGGGCTGCCCCCGGCTGAGCCTCTGAGGTGGATGTACGTGTGGTTCGGGTAAACATCGGCTTAATCTCCGAGGCACCCACATGCTCAGTAATTGGCAGACACTGGGCCTTTGGGAAATTATATAGGTCGAGGGACCCGAATAATCAGAGGCTGACATTGTCTTAAATGGTGCCGATTTCCGTGCATCTAAGACAAACCCTGTGGAACAAGCCCACGGATCGCCCTGTCGGCTGAGGCGAATCTGGCGGACTCCTTCGTCAGGGGTAAACTAGAGTTGGTAATCTAAAGGAGAGTCCCGAAGTAATCCGAACAACATAAACGTCATGACTACAATATACTGAAATAAGGTCATTAATAAAATGGAGTCAGATGTGTGTCTAAAAGAATATCTTGTATATTAAAAAGGGTAAGTAATTCCCAGGAGCGCTTGGAAGGACCAACACGCATTCACAGCCTTCGGCTGCGCCATTGGATTCCGCCATTGGGCCAGTGGGCGGCTCCCTACATTGATGAGGTACAACACGATTGCTACGACAAGGGGGAGCCAGGACGACAGGTCAGGGGGGAGATATCATCATCCCCACATTCCGAGATTGGGTACCAAGCCCCATATATATTAGTAGGCTGAATACAAGAGCAGCTGACCTGAGAAATAAGAAATAAGCTAAGCTGGAAACCTGGACCCTCCGACCAAGAATGCGTGAAGTACCCTCAGAAGGTCTACTAGAAGATGTACGTAGAAGACTACTACAGATCAGCTGATCTACACCACAGCAACAGTGATCCTTGAGCTGGACTGTCTTTGAAGACTCCGTAAATCTCCGTATAATAATATATATCTACGGGAACGAGCAGAGAACAAGAACAAGATTTGTAAATGTAAGATTTGAAGGACCCGGCATGAAAAATAGAATAGTTCTCGTCATTAGTGAACATGTGTCTCGTCATTGTGTATCATGGACAGTAAGAGGGGGATCAATAGAGTGTTGTTATTATAACGTCTAAGGTCTGTCGATAAATCAATCAGATAAATAATGAAGTCGTTTTCGCTGGAAAAGCCATCTCAGGCTGTCAAGTCTCCCGTTTTGGCCGGGAAACTACCGTATTTTACTTCTCTTTCGCGCCGTGCTCCCGTATTAGTATTTTCCCGTAAATCTCCCTTATATTATATAGTTGCTGGATAGTGTAGTGGTAAGATCGCCGCCTTTCACACGGGAGACCGGGGTTCGAATCCCGGTTGTGGCCAAAAATATATTTTATATATTTTATATATTTATATTATATTTTTTATATATTGTATTATATAGTTGCTGGATAGTGTAGTGGTAAGATCGCCGCCTTTCACACGGGAGACCGGGGTTCGAATCCCGGTTGTGGCCAAAAATATATTTTATATATTTTATATATTTATATTATATTTATATTATATTTTTTATATATTGAATTATATAGTTGCTGGATAGTGTAGTGGTAAGATCGCCGCCTTTCACACGGGAGACCGGGGTTCGAATCCCGGTTGTGGCCAGAAACAACTGCTATCACAACTAGAGATTGATGAGGTACAACACGATTGCTACGACAAGGGGGAGCCAGGACGACAGGTCAGGGGGGAGATATCATCATCCCCACATTCCGAGATTGGGTACCAAGCCCCATATATATTAGTAGGCTGAATACAAGAGCAGCTGACCTGAGAAATAAGAAATAAGCTAAGCTGGAAACCTGGACCCTCCGACCAAGAATGCGTGAAGTACCCTCAGAAGGTCTACTAGAAGATGTACGTAGAAGACTACTACAGATCAGCTGATCTACACCACAGCAACAGTGATCCTTGAGCTGGACCGTCTTTGAAGACTCCGTAAATCTCCGTATAATAATATATATCTACGGGAACGAGCAGAGAACAAGAACAAGATTTGTAAATGTAAGATTTGAAGGACCCGGCATGAAAAATAGAATAGTTCTCGTCATTAGTGAACATGTGTCTCGTCATTGTGTATCATGGACAGTAAGAGGGGGATCAATAGAGTGTTGTTATTATAACGTCTAAAAAGTATGATGGTCTGTCGATAAATCAATCAGATAAATAATGAAGTCGTTTTCGCTGGAAAAGCCATCTCAGGCTGTCAAGTCTCCCGTTTTGGCCGGGAAACTACCGTATTTTACTTCTCTTTCGCGCCGTCCTCCCGTATTAGTATTTTCCCGTAAATCTCCCTTATATTATATAGTTGCTGGATAGTGTAGTGGTAAGATCGCCGCCTTTCACACGGGAGACCGGGGTTCGAATCCCGGTTGTGGCCAAAAATATATTTTATATATTTTATATATTTATATTATATTTATATTATATTTTTTATATATTGTATTATATAGTTGCTGGATAGTGTAGTGGTAAGATCGCCGCCTTTCACACGGGAGACCGGGGTTCGAATCCCGGTTGTGGCCAGAAACAACTGCTATCACAACTAGAGATTGATGAGGTACAACACGATTGCTACGACAAGGGGGAGCCAGGACGACAGGTCAGGGGGGAGATATCATCATCCCCACATTCCGAGATTGGGTACCAAGCCCCATATATATTAGTAGGCTGAATACAAGAGCAGCTGACCTGAGAAATAAGAAATAAGCTAAGCTGGAAACCTGGACCCTCCGACCAAGAATGCGTGAAGTACCCTCAGAAGGTCTACTAGAAGATGTACGTAGAAGACTACTACAGATCAGCTGATCTACACCACAGCAACAGTGATCCTTGAGCTGGACCGTCTTTGAAGACTCCGTAAATCTCCGTATAATAATATATATCTACGGGAACGAGCAGAGAACAAGAACAAGATTTGTAAATGTAAGATTTGAAGGACCCGGCATGAAAAATAGAATAGTTCTCGTCATTAGTGAACATGTGTCTCGTCATTGTGTATCATGGACAGTAAGAGGGGGATCAATAGAGTGTTGTTATTATAACGTCTAAAAAGTATGATGGTCTGTCGATAAATCAATCAGATAAATAATGAAGTCGTTTTCGCGAACACGCTGGAAAAGCCAGGGGCCGGACCGACTGTAGGGGGCGTGGCCAGAGATAGCCATCTCAGGCTGTCAAGTCTCCCGTTTTGGCCGGGAAACTACCGTATTTTACTTCTCTTTCCCGCCGTCCTCCCGTATTAGTATTTTCCCGTAAATCTCCCTTATATTATATAGTTGCTGGATAGTGTAGTGGTAAGATCGCCGCCTTTCACACGGGAGACCGGGGTTCGAATCCCGGTTGTGGCCAAAAATATATTTTATATATTTTATATATTTATATTATATTTATATTATATTTTTTATATATTGTATTATATAGTTGCTGGATAGTGTAGTGGTAAGATCGCCGCCTTTCACACGGGAGACCGGGGTTCGAATCCCGTTTGTGGCCAGAAACAACTGCTATCACAACTAGAGATTGATGAGGTACAACACGATTGCTACGACAAGGGGGAGCCAGGACGACAGGTCAGGGGGGAGATATCATCATCCCCACATTCCGAGATTGGGTACCAAGCCCCATATATATTAGTAGGCTGAATACAAGAGCAGCTGACCTGAGAAATAAGAAATAAGCTAAGCTGGAAACCTGGACCCTCCGACCAAGAATGCGTGAAGTACCCTCAGAAGGTCTACTAGAAGATGTACGTAGAAGACTACTACAGATCAGCTGATCTACACCACAGCAACAGTGATCCTTGAGCTGGACCGTCTTTGAAGACTCCGTAAATCTCCGTATAATAATATATATCTACGGGAACGAGCAGAGAACAAGAACAAGATTTGTAAATGTAAGATTTGAAGGACCCGGCATGAAAAATAGAATAGTTCTCGTCATTAGTGAACATGTGTCTCGTCATTGTGTATCATGGACAGTAAGAGGGGGATCAATAGAGTGTTGTTATTATAACGTCTAAAAAGTATGATGGTCTGTCGATAAATCAATCAGATAAATAATGAAGTCGTTTTCGCGAACACGCTGGAAAAGCCAGGGGCCGGACCGACTGTAGGGGGTGTGGCCAGAGACAGCCATCTCAGGCTGTCAAGTCTCCCGTTTTGGCCGGGAAACTACCGTATTTTACTTCTCTTTCCCGCCGTCCTCCCGTATTAGTATTTTCCCGTAAATCTCCCTTATATTATATAGTTGCTGGATAGTGTAGTGGTAAGATCGCCGCCTTTCACACGGGAGACCGGGGTTCGAATCCCGGTTGTGGCCAAAAATATATTTTATATATTTTATATATTTATATTATATTTATATTATATTTTTTATATATTGTATTATATAGTTGCTGGATAGTGTAGTGGTAAGATCGCCGCCTTTCACACGGGAGACCGGGGTTCGAATCCCGGTTGTGGCCAGAAACAACTGCTATCACAACTAGAGATTGATGTAAGGACATAAAACTTATAGGTCCTGCAGGCCCCAACTCTGATCAGCCTGCATCAGTCCATCTCAGAGCTCCAAGAAAAGGATCCACTGGCCCAGGCAAGATTGGACTCCACGCATCAAACCATCCCTTTTAAGGAAGGCAAAGCCCTGCCGGCTCCTGAGAATAACTGGAGCAATACAGAAAAAGCAAGACCTTTCACCCCCTGGAGTGGCCGGAGTTCCACAGTCAAACCACAGCAACAACAGCTGTCAGTCCCCAGACACAGACACCTTTTCCACTAGAAATAGGATAACTCACCACACATAGATGTTAGGGACAAATACACGCATGTTTGGTCTCGTTTGAATAGGCATGAGACGGCGAGTGTTATACACTCAGATTTAAGGCAGTATAGTTTTCCCTAAGAGAACTATAGAAACTTCGGCTAAACCCACCAAACTGAGAGAGCCTCTCACATGGCAGAACAAGGGAATTACGACCACCCCCTAAAGTGATCTGATTGGCTGAGGACTTGAGAACCAAGGCCAACAATGCCCCTAAAATTAACCGTTGACCGAAATTGGTCAGTCTTCAGAGACATGCCATCACCTGGTTTGGATACTTAAGGAAGGGCCTCAGAAGGATTCGGGGAGTTACTCTGTAATCAGAGCTCCCACAGAGAACTGCGTGAAAGTCCATCTGTAGTCAGATACTTTCCGCAGAACTTTGTGCACTCTCAGCTGAGGAATGTGATTGTTTAATATTGTATTTGTCCAAATGTATTTACAAGTATGTGGCCACATGTCAATAATTATATATTGTAATATGTTTAATAAATGTTGTCTTGATTACTTCATGACTGTCTGATTTGCTAACTTCTTTATAAACTTTCCAGATTGGACTTCTATCCTGATTAGGACTAAAGTGATAAATACTATCTTGCAGCCTCTGGGTTAAATCCCCTTTATCCGGGTCCCAAACTCGACTGCCCAAGTTAAGTTAGGTGGATACCAAAACCGCACCTCTGGAGTTCGCACACGCTCAGTTACGGGCCGACTTAACCTCTGAGGTCAACACATGCTGATGAAAGGTACCGGTCTGCCCTCTGAGGGGCGTACACACTATGTTCCTAGGCACCGGGCATAGTCCCTGAGACGCTCACATGGTAAGACAATGGGCGGCATCGGCGGAGTCCCTGAGACGAGCCCAAAGTAAAACCTCGTACAAACTACCGCAACAAAAGGTGCGCCGTCACAGCCGCTGAGGTTGACACATGTTATGATATGGGCTGCCCCCGGCTGAGCCTCTGAGGTGGATGTACGTGTGGTTCGGGTAAACATCGGCTTAATCTCCGAGGCACCCACATGCTCAGTAATTGGCAGACACTGGGCCTTTGGGAAATTATATAGGTCGAGGGACCCGAATAATCAGAGGCTGACATTGTCTTAAATGGTGCCGATTTCCGTGCATCTAAGACAAACCCTGTGGAACAAGCCCACGGATCGCCCTGTCGGCTGAGGCGAATCTGGCGGACTCCTTCGTCAGGGGTAAACTAGAGTTGGTAATCTAAAGGAGAGTCCCGAAGTAATCCGAACAACATAAACGTCATGACTACAATATACTGAAATAAGGTCATTAATAAAATGGAGTCAGATGTGTGTCTAAAAGAATATCTTGTATATTAAAAAGGGTAAGTAATTCCCAGGAGCGCTTGGAAGGACCAACACGCATTCACAGCCTTCGGCTGCGCCATTGGATTCCGCCATTGGGCCAGTGGGCGGCTCCCTACATTGATACATTGAAGGACCCGGCATGAAAAATAGAATAGTTCTCGTCATTAGTGAACATGTGTCTCGTCATTGTGTATCATGGACAGTAAGAGGGGGATCAATAGAGTGTTGTTATTATAACGTCTAAGGTCTGTCGATAAATCAATCAGATAAATAATGAAGTCGTTTTCGCTGGAAAAGCCATCTCAGGCTGTCAAGTCTCCCGTTTTGGCCGGGAAACTACCGTATTTTACTTCTCTTTCGCACCGTGCTCCCGTATTAGTATTTTCCCGTAAATCTCCCTTATATTATATAGTTGCTGGATAGTGTAGTGGTAAGATCGCCGCCTTTCACACGGGAGACCGGGGTTCGAATCCCGGTTGTGGCCAAAAATATATTTTATATATTTTATATATTTATATTATATTTTTTATATATTGTATTATATAGTTGCTGGATAGTGTAGTGGTAAGATCCTAACCCTAATTTAATAATTATTTCAAATATTAATATAAATTGTTAAAATGCAAAATACTAGAAGTTCATGTTAAAAATGGACTATTTACAAAACAACTGCTGTAATGTGTTATCGATTTGATCTTTAACTAATGTAATGTAAGCAAATGGGAAATGTGTCTCTATATCATTATGCTGAAATCTATCTCTTTGTTACAGGCTTTCAGAAGCTGCTGGATCCTCTTCACTCTGGCTTGCTGATAGTTTTATCTTGCAGCATTATTCTGAACGTTGCTCTCATTTGTATAAGATGTAAACTGACCTGTACACACTGTGCAGGTACGCTGCCCGGCTTTATGCACTCAGAAGGACAAAATGTAGATTTTAACAAATTATAGAAATATAAAATTGTTTTATGATAGATAACATTTTCATATTAAAACCACTCTTGCAGGTAATACAGTTTTAAAATCCATTATTAAATCTCACCTTATTTATATAAACCTTTTTGTACTGTAAGATTTACATTTTTGTATTATATCTTTCATATTTTGCAAAATCTATTGAAATATACATGTTGCAATAAGTTGCATATCAATAACTTTTATTACCAAGATCTCCTTTATAGCAATTTTATTATATATGATATATGAGAACAAATGACACGTATCCAAACATGCACACTTAAATTGACAGAAGTCATTTTTACTTTCATTTTTGAGACAAAAAGGATGTTGATTGCTTGAAAATTCGGAATGTTATCTGACCACGGTATGATACCGTGCGAAATTAAATAATATATTGATGTGTTATATATTTTAAACAGATGAAAAGAACAGTGATATATCAAAAGTGGAATGGTCACGCAAGCAAGTATGTAATAAATATTTCAAATTACAAATCGTCAGTAAAACAAATGAACCTCAGACTGATTTCCATCCTGGGATCAGCATTTTAAGTGCTATTTGTGAAAATAGGTAATAGCAAACCGATTTGATCCATCCAATTCTGCCATCTTTGTCTCCACAGTGCCATGACGAGGACACACTGAATTACGCTGCCCTGAACCTTAAGAAGCCAAAACCCAGGAGACAGAAGAAAGACGGGAATAATGACACTCTGTATTCTGACCTCCGCTACAGAGATTATGAATAAAGATGCTTCTCATTCATGTCAGTCACACAGAGTGTTCAGGGTGTAGCTTTAATAATGTTCAGAGGAGGGCAGGGGAGCCAGTGCTTCTGAGACTGAATCACGGGATTTTACGGAGTACCGGTGCTGAGTTTGGTGTCAGTGTGTTTGGGGCGCATTTTTACTGGAAGTGCAAATGTTCAAGCCAGACTGGGGGCTGAGGGAGGGGGAGAGGGGAGCCACAGAGATTATTTCTTCATGGCATGGGGGGGAATAAGCGGCTTTAATGTTGTGGAAAGGCTGAGTTGCTGCAATCAGTTCTTTGATGTCACACATGCTTACTTGTCTCCCTTGTGTACCATGCTGAATGGTTTGGGGCAAACGCACAGGGACTGATCGATTATATTAAACAGATGAAAGAAACTGAATGAAAATTTCAAGTGTTCTTAAATTACGTTTTTCATTTAATTGTGTGTTCTGGATGTATTTTTGAGTATATACATGTACCTGTATATGTACCTGTATATATACCTGTGTCGTTAATAACGATGTGGATAATTAAGAAAGAGGAGTTTTGTTTCTTGCTCCCTGTCTTGTTACTTGGCTCACAAACATACACACACATAGACACACACACAAACATACACAGACACACAAACACACACACACATAGACACACACACACACAAACACACATGCACACATGCACACACACACACTGCTACGGCTCTGTAAGAACACTACCATGCTCTTTTGTGTGAGTGGGGTGGGGGGTGTTAAATAAGATGAAAATGACAATGGCTGTACTTTTGTTATGTCAGTTGTGTTTCTATAGTCATTGTATCATATTCCACAAGCTTTTTATTCTACAAGATGTACAAGCCAGTCAGTGTATTCAGTGGGGTGTTCAGGAGTCATTAGGTTCTGAAAAATGTCTTGCATTTAAAACATAATGTACTTTTGAATACTTAAGTATTTTTAGATGCAAATACTCCAGTACTTTAACTGAAGTAAAAAATTAACTGAAAAACTTTGAGTATTATTTGACGAGGAGTATCTATACTTAACTCAAGTAGTGAAGTTGTGTACTTTGTCCACCTCTGTCCAAAAGTGACATACAGCTGTAAGCTGTTTGGGTTTGTTTGTCTGCTGAGTGCTTCTCTGCAGTGCTGCAGATGTTTCCACTGGTTAGATGCAGCTCAGGAAGACTGACCCACTGACTGCACTGTGCTGGACTCACTTTGCAAAGAGTAAAAACCACACAGACAGAACAATATCTGCTTCTTGTAAGACCCTGTTTCCTCTCTACCTCACCCAGGTCACGCTTTCAAGTATTCAGCCTAAGTTATTTTATCCAAACAAGCCACCATTATTATTCATGCAGCTGGACATTTGACTGGAGCACATGATTGCTACATATCACTACTGTACATGGAACGGAATGTACAGTTTTCACAACAGAACTTTAGAAAAGCAAAATTCTCATCAGTCCACATCTCTAACCACCACACATCCTAGGGCTCCCATTTATAATGGTACATTTTTGTTTTATTCACATTCTTTTTCATCACACAGATAAACACCATCCATTAATCTTACAGCATGTATCCTGGTCAGGGTGATGGGGACGACACCACCTATATCGAGTGTGATTTAAGGCCAAGACCTTAAAAGGGAGAGTCAAGACTGAGGCTTGTTACAAGAGCAGTGGGGCACAAAACAACAAACAACATCATTATGAATGTAAAATAAATGGATGTATATATAAATATAGGGTAATAATAGAAACAAAAAATAAGAATATATTACATACAGAGGAATATTATAGGAATATTAAAATTAACTTATACACAATCCTTAACTTATACACAATCCTATTGCATGTAACATTATTGCTCATGTGCCAGATATTAGCCTCCCAAAGGAAGCTGCCACACAGGGCATAATGCACTGGCTCAATGCAACACTGCACATCAGTGAATAAGGAGGAACAATATTGCAGATCAGCAGCAGATAGAAACTGTATCAGAAGACAGTGAACAGGGGAAAAGTTCAATGAGCAGAGTGCAGATTATAAAGCCTGACTGCTGTGGGGCCCAATGACCTGCGGTACCGTTCTGTCACACGCCGGGTGTCTGAGTCTCTTACTGAAGGAGCTGCCCTTACGGGCCTCCATAGTCTGCTGGGGGGGTGAGAGGTGTCACATAAAATTGATGACAGCCTTGTTATCAGCCTGCTCTCATCCATCTACTCTACAGTGCCAAGGGACGCTCCTCCCTGATGATGAGAGGAGTCTAAGCATGTGGACATTTGGGATAATGTGAGTTCAGAACTGGATGGTCAGCTGTACGACTTCCAGTCTGTAGGCAGACTCATCACCTTCAGTTATGATGGCAAACACAGTAGTATCACCTGCAAAATTCAGGATCTTCACTGGAGCAGCAGTGATTTGTGTAGAAATTGAAGAGAAGAGGGAGAGCACAGAGCCTGGAGGAGCTCAGTGCTGAGGGTCAGCGTGTCTGATGTGTGCTGTAAGCATACAGATGTCCTGCATTTGTGGAACATTTTGTTTGTGCTGCTGTTTATATGTGTTGTTGACGCTGCAGTCAGTAATTTTCCACTAGCAGTCTCACCTCTGCATTTTACAGGAAGACTGACCGACTGAGAGCAGGGTGTTTGTGTCTCTCTTCTCAGTGAGCGAAAACCACACAACCATCAGGTCCTCAGCTCAGGCCCACTGCTTCACTAGAAAAACCACAAAGGGTATTTTTATCTAAAAGTGGGTGAGCAAGTGAGATGTTATTGACAGCATGAATTTGTCTACTAACATTTTAAATTCAAACCTAAAAAGCAGTATGTCCAGGATGTCAGTAATTACATTTAGTCAGTATGAACAATTTGGGTGCAATAATATAGAATAATGTAGAATTTTGCATAATTCAGTTAATACCAGTAAGATACCGATCATTAACACTATAAGGTCATGTTGCTGAATCTCATTGTTAAAGTTAAATGAATCTACGCATTTTTATACACACAAGACTGTGCTTAGTTCATCTTTCAGTCAAAATCACACAGTGAGGCAAATCTGACCATCTTAATTGTTTTTGCTTGTGTGGAATGGCATCCCATGCAGGCCTGTGCTCTGTGCTTCCTGGGACAGGTCCCACCCTCTCCAGACCCCGATGAGAATTAGTAGTCGCTGGATAAAAGATTGACAAAAGATAAAAATACAAAAGTCATTCTTGCTGTCTAACCTCTGATTACTGCATGACATTTCTGATTTCTGATAACTGATAAGTAGAAAATATGTTTAGTCTCTTGCTTGGTGGTAAGAAAAAAGGAGAACCACAAAGAGCACAGTCATTTTCAAGGTTATTTCTCACTGGTCAGTGTGAAAGGCTGCGTCATTAATATAACGCCGGGCTCAGCACAGTGACTGCACCTGCGCTGCACTGTAGAACACAAGCCAGGCTGCAGACCATCAGCCCTGAAAGTTAAAACAGGACTCGTATGTGTGTCATGTGGTGTTTAATAAAAATTTACAGGACAGAACATAGTGGATTCAGTTTCCTTTGCTCTTACACTCCCAGTCCAAAGTGTGGCCACGACTGCTGTCAATGCATCTGTCTCTTTTTTCACCTTAATTTTTCACCTGTGTTATTCACCTTAATATCAAAAGGCTCCAAAGCAGTACAGTAATGCAGAACAAATATTGTAACTAACAAGGAAGTGGGGAGGTAATGGACAGAAGTGTTGGTTTTTGGTAACTCCACTCCTCTGACCTCCACTGTAATTTTAGGTTCCTTGGAACAATATTGTAAACCAGTCATCACACACCTAGGGGTTAAAGTCGACACCAACCTTAAGTTTGACACTCAGATAAGGTTAGTTGTCAAGTCAAGCTTTTTACAATTGAGGCAGTTGGCCAAAATAAAGCCAATTCTTTCTAGGCAGCACTTTGAGACAGTAATCCACTCTTTTGTCACTACTAGTTTGGACCACTGTAACGCCCTCTATGTTGGGGTTAGAGGCTCCACTATTGTTCACCTCCAGAAGGTTCAAAATGCTGCCGCACATGGAAATATGAGCATGTCTCCCCCATTTTAGCCTCACTCCACTGGCTGCCCGTACATTTTAGGATTCATTTTAAAATTCTGTTATTTGCTTTTAAAGCCCTCAGTGGTCTTGCTCCATCTGACCTCTGTGAGCTGCTTCACCCTTACACCCCCACCCGCTCTCTCAGGTCAGCTGATCAGCTGTTCCTGACGGTTCCTAAGACTCAGCGTGAGCTTAGAGGGGATCGAGCCTTTGCAGTCGCAGCTCCTAAAATGTGGAATGACTTGCCTTTTCACATTAGAGAGGAATCCCCTCTGTCCGTTTTTAAATCTCTTCTAATCTCTTCTCCTTCACCTTTGACACATTGTGAGATGTTAATTTTAATAGTAAATCTTATTTTAATCTTAGCCTTTTCTTTATTAATTAATAGATTTTTTTAAATTTTTATTAATGGCCTTTTACTCACATTGAATGTTTTGGTTTTTATTAAATTTCTTTTACTTCGTTTTTAAGTGTGTGAATGTTTTTATTTATTCCTTTGTGCAGCACTTTGGTCCATAAGGTTGTTTAAAGTGCTTTTCAAATAAAGAGCTGGATTGGATTACATTGGAAGATGGCTCAACAAATCTCTTTCACAGAATGTAAAATTCGACAGAGGGCGCAAGGTGACATTCTGTCAGGGGCCCAGAATTTTTAGCTACACCTCTGTGTTACTGTGTTTTTTTTGTTCTAGCCATCAATAACTCTGGAGTTGCTATATCGCCACCTGGTGGTGAAAAGATCAGACAAAAATATGTACACATGTTACCAACAGTTTGAAATTGAAGTGCAGAGTTAACAGGTTTAATTAATCGTCCCCACGGATGCCAGTCATGAAATTTGAGAATTGCAAATTAAAACACAGGAAAAAATCAGGAACACTACAAGATAAAATATTTAGCAAACACTCAATGTGCATCCAGGGTGACAAGGGACAACTGGAGGATGATATGACAATCTGACAGTGACATTCACAGCACTTTATATGTTGCCAAAAACAGAAAAGGGGATTAAAATCAAGAATCAGAAATCATGTATGAGGGTGGGGCTGCTTGGTGGTGCAGTGATTAGCACTGTTACCTCCCACCACTGGGACTCAGGTTCGAGTCTCCGCCTGGGTCACATGTGTGGGGAGTTTGCATGTTCTCTCTTGCTAAATTGGCCGTAGGAGTGCATGTGTGTGTGAATGGTGTGTGAATGTGCCTTGCAATGAGCTGCCCCCCCGTCCTGGGTTGTTCCCTGCCTCGTGCACAGATCCTGCCAGGATAGGCTCTGGACCCCCCGCGACCCAGTAGCATAAGCGGTTTAGACAATGGATGGATGTATGAGGGTGAGTCACAATGACGACAGCTGCTCTGTTGACTTGGTCCCAGGAGTCGTCAGCGTTGGTCTGCCGGGGCCCCCGTCCTGTCTGTGGAAGCACCCGTCTTGTTGGCTGTTCTCTCTGCCTGGGCCCCCTCTCCTGCTGCCTCACGTTTGGGTTGAAGTGGCTCCCCAGTGCTTCTGTAAAGCTCTTTGTGTATCTTAGAAAAGGGCTGTATAAATGTAACATTCATTCATTTATTCAAGGTCCCAGCCAGAAGAGTGCAGTACTACACTGTCCCCCACAGCCTGAATCAGCTGGATGTTATAGGATTAAGACACTTCCTGCATTAGGCCATTTACCCTCAGTGTATTTCCATACCCTGACAGGATGGATGACAATACTATGGCCCTAATTTTCAATACACAGTTTTCACAGGAGTCTCACCCTCATCCACATTCTCTGCATTCCTTATCTCATGCTTCTTTGCCACCCGCATCTCCTCTGCCTGCTTTGTCTCATTTTCCCACAATTGAAACACCGTCCAATTTGTCTCTGTTTTAGTTCTACCACATTAGTCCCTGAGCAACCAGTCTGATCCCGTTCCTCTAATTTCAGATGCATCTGGCTTATCTGATTGGGACTGAAGCTGCTGTTACTAGGAAAACCACATTCGTCCCACTGGGGCAGGTCTGACACCGCGTCCTTCCCATATGTCTCCCATAATTGTTGTACAGAATTTCAGCTGGAGTTCTTTCCCAGAAGCAAGTAATTTCACTTTAGCACCTGTTCAGTAAAAGTCAAGTAGGTCTTTAATGTTATTTTTAACTTTACACAGTTGAGTATAGTACAGTTACAAAAGAAACTGTTTCCCTCGGACCAAGGTGCTACTTAAATTAACAGAAGACTAACACATACCAACCTAGCAACATACTGTATGGTGCATAATGAGCAAAAACTGTGCAAACATTGCAGGACAGTGCAAAAAGAGAGGACAACTGACACCAACGAGCACAAACAGCACAGTAAACCCAGTACTGAGAAGGCGCAGTTTGGTTGTCCAATGAGGTAGCAATAAAAATAAATAAAAGTAACTGTAAACATGGCGACAATAAGATAAAAAATAGTAGTTAAATAATAAAGTGTGTTAATGAGTGTATGTGTGTGTGGTATCAGATTAGTCCCTGAGAGTTCAGTAGTCTGACGGCATGGGGGATAAAGCTGTTTGAGTCTGGCTGTGAAGGCCCGAATGCTCCGGGACCTATTTCCAGAAGGCAGGAGGGTGAAACGATAATGTGAGGGGTGGGTGGGGTCATCCACAATGGTGGTGGCTTTGCGGATGCAGTGTGTGGTGTGAATATCTGTGATGGAGGGGAGAGATATGTTAGGGTTATCTTCTTCTGAAGATGCGCTGGAAACAAACCAGTCTCTGAACACAGAACAACACAGACAGCTGTGATGACGTTTTACTTGCTGCAAGGTGTAGGGAATCCACTTGCAGAGTCTCCGCAGTTTCAGCAAAATGATGGTTTATTGAACAGCAAAAATAATACAATGTAATACAGTGTAGAGACACACCGGGTACTGAAAGGCAGCTCAGATACAAATTGAAGACAGTTCTTCACCCCCCTTTATACCCAAAAAGGCCCTCCCCACCAAGGTGTTGTGTGTAGGTGTTGTGAGTGAATTTACATATAAAGAGTGACCCCCTGGAGTGTGAGGATCCTGAGACAGGGACGGGACAGGACAGGGTGGAGACTTTTATGATCATTGTAATTCAATTCTTATCACCTTATCTTATCCTTATCACCATAGTGGTGCCAACTGGAACCCCCATTCTCTCCCTGGCTTCCCCCATGATCATAAATTCCTAACATTGTCTGCATTCAAATGATCAACCAAGAACCTTGGGACATTTTTACCACTTTTCCTTACAAAGGGAAGCCCGGTCCTGACCTCGAGGTGTCAGCCTCTCAGTCGAACTCAGCCAACTTCGAAAGAGTAACTCCCCTCGCAGTGTCTTTTATTGAGGTACACAAACAGGATATGCAACTGACATTGAACATTGTTTGTCACCATATATGGGGTGGAAATATTCAAGCGACAGTTCTTGAGACGTGTTATTGCTCAATTAAGATCAAGCTGCGGCAGGGTGTTGTTTCTAAGCGTCTAGCAAAATGATGATAAAAAAAGTACATATTTCTCTAACACGATACTCCCAATGATTTTCTCACCTGTCATCACTATCTGTTGTAGGGACTTGTGATCTGAGGCGACACAGTTCTCAAAGCAGACCGTGATGCAGCTGCTCAGGGTGCTTTCAACAGTTCCCCAATAGAGTGTGAGAATGGGAGATGGGCTTTTCTGAGCTTCCGTGGAGAGTAGAGGTGCTGCTGTGCTTTCCTTACTATGGAGCTGATGTTGAAGGACCTGGTGAGATTCTCCGCCAGATGGACAACAAGGAATCTGGTACTCTCTACGATCTCCACAGATGAGCCATCGATGTGCAGCAGAGAGTGGTCACTCTGTGTTTTGTGTTCTTCTAACGTCAACAACCATCTCTTTGGTCAACATTCAGAGACAGGTTGTTGGCTCTGCAGCAGTCCGATAGTCATCACACTTCCTCTTTGTATGCTGAGTCACCGTTTTTATTGATGAGACCCACAACAGTCTTGTCATCTGCCTGATGTTGATGATGGAATTCGAAATGTGCATTGCTGCTCAGTTGTGAGTCATCGGAGTTAACAGCAGTGGGCTGAGCATAAAGTCCTGGGTTCCTGCTACAGCGTCTGAGCAGTTGCCTTCGTCGCCCATAGCTCCTGCGCAGCCCGAGCAGCCGCCTCCGCTGCCCCCTGCGGCCCCAGAGCCCGAGCAGCCGCCGCCTGCTTTGCCCGTAGCTCCTGAGCAGACGTGCTGAGGCTGGGTTAGTTTCAACTGGTGACCTCATTACAGGCACAAGGACTGACCCCTGCCCCCCAACTGTGTATGAGTAGCATTTATGCTGTTTCTTGAGTGTGAGCTAGTACATAAACCAGCTAGTGCTCACCATTGCAAAAATACTCTAGCTTTCTGTCATACACATTTTTTTATTTTCTTACATTGTCCGTTTTTGTTCATAGTCTGTAATATTCTGAATAACGACAATGTAGAGGAAAAACAGATTAAATTCTCCTTGTTTGTAATTTCCCCATGTAATCCACTGCCTTGTGGTAAGAGGTGCAAAAGTCAGACGCGTTGAATGATGAGGATACGATATTGAGTTTAGTTCTTGAGAGGATTTATTCATATGATATTTTAACACACAGTACTTTGAACTGGTTTGTTTGGCGCAAAAGGG
This sequence comes from Brienomyrus brachyistius, assembly GCF_023856365.1. Lineage (NCBI taxonomy): Eukaryota > Metazoa > Chordata > Actinopteri > Osteoglossiformes > Mormyridae > Brienomyrus > Brienomyrus brachyistius. The sequence continues at coordinate 8,633 of NW_026042897.1, read as the reverse complement.
CCGATATGCAGACACCATCACACATGGCAAATACGGTCAATGACTGTTTCACTTTGCACCTTCAGCCCTGAGCCGCGTAATCTCAGCACCTTTAATAACAACCATTGCTGCCTCCTACAGGTGGGAATACACTTAGACAATAGTAAATATCACTAAGGCAGGCAAGTACCTCTCGTTTCAAGTGTTGCAATACTATATAACATTATATTGTAAACAATAAATACGAATAAATAAAAACATTAAACAAATAAACATAATCAATAATATTCATGAATAATTTTTTTGTGTTTGTGAAAACGGGTCTTTAATCGGGGAAACGGAGCGGGTAGAGCAGGACGGAACGCAGGCATTGACAAACTACAATGACGGACAGGGCAAACAGGTAAGACCAGGACTTAAAATAGGTCATGACTAATCAAAGTAATCGGGCAAAGCAGGAGACGATCAGGGAAGCACACGTGGGTAATCAGGGGGCGTGGCACACACGAGGAGCGGACAAGCCGGGCATATATGTATATCTATATAAAACCTCATTAATGAGGGACAGGGAACAGAACGGACAGACAGAACTGGCACAGGGGAAGGAGCCAGGACAAGACTTGACATAAGACAGGAAAGGCAGAGAAACAGATCAGAAAGGGGGACACGGAGGGAACAGGCAGGACAAAAGGACCGGGAGTGAACGAAGGGAACATCGGGGAAAGAGGAGCAGAAGCCAGAGGGACGAGGGACAAAGAGAGGAGGGACAGAGACATTTTCTGCACTTGAGTCTAATTTCAAGATAAATTGCACCTGGGTCTATTAAAACAAGGTGATGCTGCCTGACCTACCAACCAAGGCTGGGGAGGAAACGTAGGAATACAAGGAAAGCAAGGAAGAAAAGCAGCCACCCTATCTCATGGTCACGGACACAAACATCAGGGAGTGTTATGAAGAAGACACCACACTTAGGACCATTGGTTTTACGCAGTGAATTACACCAGAGAGAGTTTTTACATTCTAGCTGTGTTATGTAACATTCCTCAGCCTTCAGCTTTTTTCCCCACACAATGCAGGACATGCAGGGGTGCCAAACAAAACAGTGGAGCTGCAGTGTAGCCAATTATTTCTTTCAGTAGTTTTAAGATGGTTTGTGAGGTTGTGTGTTAGAGATGGCGGTGAGCAACACTGAGGCATCTCAGGGAACCATGTTGCCCATATTAAAAAACATGCACGCATGCAACTCAGGCAATCCAGCATTTCTTATTTCAGTTACGTATGACACTGCATGTTGCGGTTTTACATGTTCACTACAAGTCAGTGGTTTTTTCCTTGTATGATTATGGCCACATTCACACCAAAAACACACTAGACATACTGTACAAGGCACTCAAGGGAAAAATTCTCAGAACACAAAGTGAATGTATCAACCGAAGAAGGATTTTTCCTTTTCGGAATATTCATTTTTTTCCATGTGGAACCACTGTCCATGATTCAATTGAGTGCATTCAAAGAATGATACATCAAAACTAATAGTGACAAAATATTCATTTAATATGCATTGTACATGAATGTAGGACTTAGATGTTGATGAATTTCTCATCAGTGAAGGGCATATACACTTAAGGGGTATTATGAAAAAAAAAGTTGAGAACCCAGAAGTAACTATCCGATTAAAGATGTAATCTGGTACATGTGCAGACCAGTGATGGATATGTAAATGATTCAAATTGCAAGGAGTTGGCATGTTTAATCACCAGACACAGGATGCCTCGTAGTCACATTAGACAGTGTTAACGGCACTTGACGGAGTTTGATAGGGTTGCATTGCGGGTTTACATGAAGCCAGGTGGTCATGTGCTGCAATTGCATGTGGGCCATGCGGATATCACAGTGGCCTGATATTGAAACCAATGGGCACGTGAGGCATCCACACACGTCGTGAAGTTTCTGGTCATCCAAGACAGACCACGCCAAGGAAGGATCGTCGGATTGTGCTCCAAGCATCACAGATCCCCATGACACCTGCGCCTGATATATGGACACAGCTACTGGACTCTCTACAACACCCTATATCATCGTGTCGCGATGACTGGCATCAGCTGGACTACGGGTTCACCGTCCCATGCATAGGCTGCCGTTCACAATAGCACAGAAACGGTTGCGTTTGGAGTGGTGTAGTCACTGGGAGGCATGGACTGATGGACTGATGACGACTGGCGTCCTACCATGTTCAGCGATACATCTCAGTTCTGCAGTACCACAGATGACCGTCATGTGCGTATGGTGGCGCTGCAGGGAGAGGAGCAATCCTGCCAATGCTGTGGAGTGACACACCACACTCTGACGGCACAGTGGTACACCAGTGACATCCTAGTAGTATCCGGGCCCAGGGGTGTGCTATACCCTACTGACATGGGACCAGCAGTGTGACCATACCGCCAACTCCGTGGTCCGTTTGATCTGATGATTATAATCATCGCGATACAGTCACATGCCCTTTCATCACATGCAGATTTCATTTTCACAACTTAGTCTGTTGCCCTTCACTTTTTTGCCACTGAGTTTGTGTTTTGACACTAAGTTGATGGGAATTGATTATTTAAGCGTCATCTAAAGAGCTTATATTAATTGGGTAAATTGCATAAGACTCACATGGTATTTTGAAAAGATTCCCATATGCGCTGATTAGCTGGGGTTGATCCAAGCAGCTGTGCACTTTTCTCCTGTAACATAAAAGTTTGCTTTTAGGACAGAAAACAAGGTTAAGACCATATTATGTAGTTTACATCTATCAAAATAAAACCAAAGTCACTGTTACCAAAAGAGTAACCATGTGTTATCAAATTTCCTAACATTTTGCTTCATCTTACTTTGGATGCCCATGGTTAGGAGAGAAGCAGAAATCTGCTCAATCATAAGAAAGACTTTTATTGCTACAGGGAGTGAGATCTTGTTGCAGGTGACAAGGCAGGATAGAGTGTGTTTAGAAAAATAATGAAGAGGGAATGTGAGTGTGAGCTATCGTGGCATCTGTGTATAACCCAATATGGCGGCATCCTTCTGAATGTAAATAACATAGCCGGCTTAATTAGCTTAATCAAGCGTAATTGAACTAAGGAAAATTTAGCAATATACTTTCCCTGCTTGGTGTGATAAATACAGCAGCAGCTGCTGGTGGACGGGCTACAAACAGACATCAAGAAGAAATCCCACCTCACAGCCATTTACTGTACCAAACCCCTTAATGTAACTTGTAAAGATGTAGGTATTGGCGTATTCACACATTCATTTGCAGTGTCCACTTCCTGTCCAGTAAATTTGGCAGGACGGAATTTGAATAACCTATAGGTCTGACTCATGTATGCGGCTGAAGGAGTAAAGATAGAATGGGTGAAGAATCCTGTTATACAGTCCTAGTAGACCGAGAACCACCTGATTGCTACTGTAGTTGGAATCAAGGGCTGAGCTGCATGGTGGCCTGGGGGACAATCATGAAAACACAGACCCACTGATATCCTCAAAACCCACAATCAAAAGGGGAGTCAGGCACGGTGGCCAACCACTTGGCCCGTTAAGCCACATGGTGGCCCGATGAGCAGGCAAACACACTATGGGCTAAGGGGTACAAGACAGAGGAGAGAATAGGATGGCCAGTGACATGTGAACAGGACAAGGCAGGGATGGATTCTGACATAGGTACCATACTACTTTGTTTAAATATGCCCAAGTGCATAGAATGTTTTAGTGCAAGTCTTAGACAATGGTATCTCTGAATGACACCGCAGTCTGACTCTTCCTGAAGGCCCTGAGAAGTTGTTTGTATGCACTTGCTGCCTTGACACTTGCTGATGTGCGTGTGCTCTGCTTGAGCAGTAAAGGGGAGATCACATGCAGAGATGATTTTCTGTAGCTTCTCAGTCCGAGTAAAAATAAAATCTTCTCGTTATATAGGAACCAAGTCTCTGGCTGGAAATTTCTACAACAGAGCCATTTAGTCATTTATAGAAATATACAGAGCCAATGAAGGAACCAGATGTCACAGCACAGTAACACAGGTCACTGTCCGTGGAACTGAATGAATAGGATAACCGGCCAATGTGTTTGTGTGCTTACACTGATTATATGTCAGGGGGGAAAATATTTATATCATTGTTGCGATGAACGTCATTCCAGCAAGTGGTTACGTCGTTCACCGCAAGTGGTCATGCGGAACCAAAGTTTACTCACCTGTGTGCACCCGAGGGGAAGGCATTAACGGACGCACCTGCTCTTTATTTTGGATAAAGTCGGCAAAACGCATTGGTAGCGCGACAAGCAAAGGGTCAAATCTACACCAAGTGCTTCTGGAACTGTGCTGCGATTGTGTACTGAAAAGTAGACTCTGAACGGACAGCCGGTAAGACCATGAACCATGCGTGTTGGACTTTGTTGCAAATGTTATTTGTAGCAAGCACTACCTGTTGCGAGTGGGGTTTATTTCTTAATGGGGTGCGCTAATGAGGCATTGAGGCGCTGGTGCTGGCTTGTAACATTATATGAGTTGTGGTATTTGACTGTATTAGGAATAAATGGTGTGCTGTAAGTGTCTTAATGACAATATGTGGAATGCTGTTTTATTGATTCAGATGTTTGCATTAATGCGGTTTAAAAGGGGGGGTTCTATTTTTAGTTTATCTAAAAGTTAAATATTAAATTGCTAAAAAGAAAAAAAAAAAGTATTAAGGGTGAACTTTCCTTTTAATAATTCATATGGGCAGAAGTGTTAAACCTATTGTTCGATTGTCTAATTGGTTAGCTTTTCATTGCAATTTATTGCGTTGAGTAACTCATTTATGTGTTTCCCCAGTGGTTTGATCTTAAACTTTGATGTTTGGAGGAATTTTATTCAGAACAAGTTATGTATAATTGTGTGGAAATTTGAAGCTGAGATTGGTCATTCATTGTATATTTTGTGTGTATGTATATATATATATATATATATATATATATATATATATATATATATATATATATATATATATATATATATGCATTTAAAGTAAAATTTTGTGTTTGCTCATAAGATAGATTGGTGAAAGTTGGTGTTTTGTGGTTTAAGGTTTTTCACCTGTAAATGCCTGGCTTGAGGAAAGCGAAGATAAAATAAAAAGGGATAAAGAGTCCAAAAAGAAGGCCTGGTTATTCTGAGTGAAATCCAGTTATATGTTCAGTTTTGGTACATCTCTATCAAGTGAGGGGTAAAGCACAGTAAGAATTGTGATCACTTGACAATCATTGAGGGGAAAAATGTAAAAATATATACAGTAAGGACAATATAATCGTAATTTAATGTATCCCTTCTGCTCTTTAAAAAGCACAATGTCTGACTGACAAATATGTCTATTATTAGCACATTTTAATAATTTAATTAATATTAAGCAGTACACCTATTTCCTGTAATCACTCTGCGTTAAAGCAATTTTTAAAACTAGCTGTGAACTGGATGCTGTTCTGACTGTTGTTGCCATGGTGCCTTATTTACTTTCAAATCGCATTGTCCACAACCTGATCAAAGGACCAAACTTTAAAATCAGTGCAGGGTAGTGTCGCAAGTAGTGATGCTTAGGCTTTAACCTATGTCCTGGAAAGAAAGAAAATCTACAAGCAAGATATTCTTGGATAAGAACGTCAAGGTATGCAACCTCTGGCAATAAAATTTTCTGTGCACAAATCAGCTCCACAATGTCTTTTAGCTGAAGGGTCAACTGCCAATCATCATCTGTGGGCTCTTTCACCTTGTCACACATGATCACAGGAAGAAGTCTTAGAAAATTCCAGTTCTGAACAGCCTGACCATAAAGCTTTACTCCATTGGAGTTTACTGCACATGGCTTACTCAACACATCAGAGCCACTGTACTTAAATTTCTTAATGCGTCTATTCAGAATTGAATAAGTGAACCACTTTTTTTGCTTGATGAAGTACTTCAGGTAAAGGGCTAAATCATAGGAAAGGATACCCTCAAAAATGTCATGGCCTAAACAAGGTGGCAGGCCAGGCATACAAACATCGAAGTAATTCAATGAATTAAAACTCAGATATTATACCTTCAACGTTTTGTTGTTCCTCAGACTGTAAAATGCATTTGGATCTGTTTGAAAATCTGTTCGGGTTGTCCGGCAATACCTGCAGAAATATTCAGAAAAACTAAAATTTTCTGTAAATCCACCGATATTATGAGACCCCAAATTGTCCCCTGCAATGCACAAAACAGTCCCTTTAACTTTTTCCTCTGCCACCGTTATTCCATTGTCTTCCAGGTCTTTTAAGTCTGCAATGAGCCTTGAGAAAACTTTGTCATGGCCAAAGTGTTTGAAGTCTTTTTCCTGACACAGCATTACAAGTGACATGTGGTCTGTACTTGATGAGGTGGTAAATTAGCCAGAGACAAATATACAGCTACTACTTTGTGCTGCTTTTTGCTGAACCTAATGGGTTCACCGCCTCAAAAGAATCTTGATATAGAATTAGTTTTAGACATGATGGGTTTTGAGAAAAGAACTCATTGTTTTTATATACCTGACCATCACTGACATCACAAAGCACATCAGTGTATGGTACGTATGTACCCTGTGCAGCACAATTCTGCCATAAGTCTGACTCCAGTAAATGTCTCAAAGTGTCCTTTCAATGGAACATAGTAGGCAAACCTCTGTGACCTTGTTTCATCCCTTCCTAAGTACAACTTTACAGGTTCTGTGTATCTAAACATCTGTTTAAAAGCCCTAGTTCTTGAAAAATTGGTTCTCATTGGTCCTTCATGACTAATGGTGAAAAGGTCAGATTCCTTCACAACATCACATATACTACCAATAACCTCATCTGTTAATTCAGTTAAGTCACTTTTCAGGAATGCACTTAATTTATTCAAAGTATATGTCTGTCCTAGTTCATGTATGCTTAGCATCTCTTCAATAATATTTTGTATAGTTGATGCTGGCAGAAGAAACTGCCCATGTAATTTCAAGTAGAAAAGAGAAATATTTCTAAGAAAAAGGTCACTGAAATTTTCTGTAAGATGGACTTCACCTTCATCAGTCTCACTAAATCTCTCTGTAGGGCCTGTAACTAACGGTTCAGTTTCAAGAAACTGAGAAACTGTCTCCTTATTAAGATCTCTTATACTGTCCACAGAACATTGTCTGTGTTTCCTGGACATGTAGGCTGTAAACGACGATCTCACAGTGAACGTATGGTCGCATCCTGTCACCGGACATGTCACAACACGTCCTTCGGCTATATGTTCCTTTAAGTGAGCTGTTAGTGATCTGACATCGCGACATTGGCGCTGGCACATAGACATATTACACGTAAACACCGTAAGGGCATTTGTAGTATCAATATATGAATCTGTGTTATGTTTACGGTAAAAATGAGCCTTAAATTCCCCATATGAACGAAACGTATTGTGGCAATCTGTAGCGCCACACTTGAACACGCATCGTGGTTCATGACGGTGAAGTTTGACATGTAAAACATGTTCCCTAAGGGTTTGCACTGATGTTCCACAGAAATAACAACTAAACATTGTAACTGCGTGAACAAACACGCACTCTATTGCTGTTTTAAACACCTAAATGCTGTTTCACATCCCGCTTGCAAATCTAAGTTTTACATGTGCTGCCAAGATACGTTCATGCGCCGTCAACACGGTACATGCTACTCGTGTTTAAAACCACACACTGCTTAACACTGCTTAAAACGATTTAATTTAACTTACCAATTTGCCCAGACACATTTATTTTATTTTATATTCCCACTAGTTTGTAGATTTTTTTTAAATGTTATGTTTGTTATTGGGTGCTTTCCACTTCATGTACCCACATACAGCGCTGGCTTAAAGCAATACATTCTGGTCCTGACGCAATGCATTGTGGTTAGATTTTTATCGTCCGCTGCATTATGTCACCATGTCACGTCGTACAAAAACCTCGCGAGAGCAAGACAGATCATCCTGCACCTCTTAAGTGTTATGTAGTTTTGCCTGAAACGCAAAAATAAAACAAAGCAATTAAAGCCGATCAGTGGCTCAAATTCTGCTGTAGCGATTGAAGAACTTTTGTCGGAAGTTGGATTCGAACCCACGCCTTACTTCGGAGAACAGAATACCCCTTACTTTGAAAGGCCATTTTCGCTGCGCAGGAGGCTTTAGGACCGCTCGGCCATGGGGCAGTTTCCAGTTGAACCCTAAGGAGTAGGTTAAGTCCAGCCTTGGCTTCCAAGCTGACGTTTTTCTACATATGTGCTTGTGTATCATGGACAGTAAGAGGGGGCAGGCAAGGAGAGAATTTCTCTCTTTGGGGATCAATAGAGTGTTGTTATTATAACGTCTAAAACGTATGATGGTCTGTCGATAAATCAATAACAATATCAATGAAGTCAATGTTTATCTAAAGGAATCAGAATTCAGGAAAAGCCAGGGGCCGGACCGAGTGTAGGGGGCGTGGCCAGAGACAGCCTGCTGACTGTTCCAAATCATGGGTGCATGTTACAAGTCCGGAACATATTTTAACTTAGTACTAACTTAGCATCATATTTGATCTGATTCGACTGAATATCCCAGGTTTCCATCTCTCATGCATCTGGTGTGACGTGTTTTCAGACTCTCAGGC